>NC_141886.1:14588117-14891148 GCF_030686135.1 Camelina sativa | reverse complement strand
GGCCTTGAATGTTTGGTAGATTTTGAAAGAGATTTTGGTTTTTGTTTTTCAAAAACTCATTTTCATACCAATCAAGATTTTAAAATTTTGTTTTTCCTAAAATTTAGGGAAACTATTTTGTTGTAGTAACTCATTCACGATTCTAGATTTTTAGTCATCCCATAATTTATAAAATGTAGTTTTGGATTCTTTACGTTAACTTTTCTCAAAAACCAAAAACCAATCTTTTTGAGATTTTCTATAAACAAAAATTAACGGAAAAATCTGAAACTAAAATCTAAAATCTAAAATCTAAAAACTAAATCCAAAAACTTATTTAAAAATTAGCATCCATTTATGGCCTTATAGTGTGAAATTTGATAATTATAAATTAGTATTTATAATTTTTGATAATAGATAATCCATATTAAAAGAGTTTTAAACAATTTCTATTTTTGACAAAAAAAAGGGCATTCTCAAAAATACCCCTTTTTGCATGCCCCTTTTTAAAAATAACCCTTTATGTTGATCATTTTCATAACTACCCATCTTGATTTACAAAATGATCAAATTACCCTTTTTTGAGTGACAACAATAATGTACAGTCACTAATATCGAAAATAAGTTCTCGCCAAAAAAAATTTCTCGCCAAAATCGAAAAATTTTCCTGCCAAAAAATGAAAAAAAAATTGGCGAGAAAATTTTGTTTTTCATTTTATTGATTAAAATATTTTTCATGTAAGGGTAAAATGGTCATTCAGAATTAAAATAGGGCAAAAATTAAAATGATCAAAAGGGGGTATTTTTGAAAAAGAGTATATCAAAAAGGATATTTTTAACAAATTCTTAAAAAAAAAAATTCAGTTTCAGATATGAGTTTGTTAAGACATATTAGAATTTTTGTAATACATCTCATCTAACTCGTCTTATATCTAACTAAACTATTTTGGGTGTTTTAGTAGACGAACCATAAAATACTATCTATCTATACATTTTTGGAGACATTTATAAAATAAATCCCGAAGTTTTCACTTATTTACAGGCATGCCATTGACATTAAATAATTAATTTAATAAATAAATTAACTCTACTTATATTCGATTTTTTTATAAAAACTAAGTGTTTTGAAAGGTAACAAACATAATTGTAAATGTGTACAGATTTTATTTCCTTAGTTTATAAGGAGGTGAGTGAAAAGCTATTTTTTTTTAAAAAGTTGAAAAACTGATTTAATAAAAAATAACTTTTAGCCTCCTATAATATATTTTACTTTCACGAGTTTCGTATGATGGGTTTTTGCGGATTAAAAATCTTTGAACATGTTGCGTGATTCGCCTAGCATGGCGGTTTTTTTGTTTTTTTTTTGTAAGAAAAGGGAGGCTAGCCTCCCTGGATTTATTCAAAATGCATTAAAATTACAATCTAACTTGTTGCGGTAACATAGTTCCACCAACATCTTCAAGCAAAAAAGCATTGACACAACCTGGGACAGACTCTAACAGATAAAAACCTAATGGCAATGAAAAGCCATAGTTCGTCAATCCGTTCGCGAGACGATTAGCTTCCCTATAGACATGCGATATACGGACTATCCAGTCTCGTGATAAGAAGCCATGACACAAACGTACCAGGAAAGACAAAAGATGAGCATCACTGATCCCTGTCTTGAGAAATCCGACCACCATCTCTGAATCCAGCTCAAGTTCCAACCTGGTAACCTGCCGCTCCCAAGAAATTTGCAAACCATAATACACTCCCCATAGTTCAGCTAAAGGTGCATAACAAATCCCAATATTTAGAGCAAACCCCCTAACCCAGTTCCCGGTAACGTCCCGCAAAACACCACCTACAGTAGCCTGTCCAGGATTTCCTCTAAACGCACCACCAGTACTCAATTTCGTCGACCTTTCACGAGGACGCTCCCAACCTATCATTCTCTCAACCCTTACCCTTTGGTCGCTATGCTGAACCATCCTCCTGCAAGCAGTGGTGACTTCTCCCGCCAAATCCTTGAGAAACTGCACTCGGTCTCGACACTTACCATTGGTTCCAAAGATATTACAACAGCACCATTTCCACCCCCATCAAATCCTTGAGAAACTGTCTAGCATGACAGGTTTGGACTATAGAACCAATACTAAAACTATTAGTTTATTTCATATACTATATATTTGTAGTCAAAGTTTGGAAAATTAACTTATAAATTATTTAATATATGAACTACAAAATATTATACATACTACAACACATTCTTAATATTCCAAAAAAAAAAATGTACACACATAAAAATATACACTAGCATATCATATATGCATATACCTCTGTTTAATTATAGAAAACAAAACTAAGTATTTTAAAATTTTATATTCTATCTAATAATAAATTTAATGTAATTAGGTTATAAACTGTATAAAACGTAAGAAGAAAAAAAACATTCTAAACAAAATTATAAATTAATTATATAAAAGTTAATTAATTGGGAATTTGAAAACTAAATAAATTAAAAATTATTATTTAAAATAGAATAATTTATAATTTAGTCATGCGGTGTATCGCGGGTGAAAACCTAGTATAATCATATTTATGTAGCAAAATTATCATCTTGATCGTTTATACTATAACAAGATCAAAACTTTGGAAGTTTAAAATGGAAAAGGAAGAAAATTAGAAAATTATATTTATTTACATGAAAGACATATATCTAGAAGATAATTTAAAAGTAAAAGTTGATTTTATAAAATCAAAGGTTGGTTTTGTAAAATCAAAGAAATAGTTGGCAATGCCTTGGATATATTTCAAATGACATAATCTTATTAGTAAGTAAAAATAAAAAATATATTTAAAACCCCCATCTTCGAAAATACAAAATAAAAAATGATTTTTAAAAGAAAAAAGTATATATTTGTTACAGTTTTATGAAAAAGTCTACTACACACAAAATTTTGAGGATATAGTTTTATTATATTATTTTTGGTGTATTTTCTGTATTAACAAAATTAGTTACTAGATATACCACAAATTTTGTTTGTCATATCAATTTTTTTTTTTTTTGGTATATAATTTTCTTATATTTTTTTGTCGTATAACTTTTTGTTGTTATTTTTGTAAATTATACAAATCATTTATCATTTTTATTTATTATCAAAAATACATAAAAAAAAATTATTATTTTTAGAAAAAAAGAAAAAAAAATATTTTTTTGGTAAACGCCGGTCAACACTTGTCAATGTCGGTCAATACTGTTCAACGCCAAATTCTGGCCAACCAAACACCGGAGTTGAATGTTTATTGTGTTTTATACATAACCTATGTTTGTTTATGGATGTCTTTATGCGATGACAATATTTCACGTAGTTAACAAAACATTTATATTGTTTACATGTGTGGCCATGTGTTGGCGTAACTTCAAGTAGCTGACAGTCATTTTTCCTTTTGAAAATGTGATAAAAATGTAGATAGATAGATAGATAAATATATAGAGAGAGACTTAAAAAAAATCGATAATTTTGCATATTTTAAAATATTATTAAAAACCTGTAATAATCTAAAATATATCCTCTGTTCCAAAAAAAAAAAAAAAAAAAATCAAAAATATATCCATGGTATTCTCAAAGTAGTGTGTAATGAATCGAATTGTAAAGACTTTATGTCCCAATATCACAATAACTTGATAGAATTATACAATCAATGATAACAATATATTTGAGAGGAAATACTAGAGAATTTGTATATTTAATATTTATGAGGGAAAACATATTGTGACAGTTGTTATAAGTGTGAGGATAAACACAAAGGGAAATGTTAGGAGAAAAAAAGCAGTTCGGAATGCCTCTTCACAGTTCAAGATATCATGCCAAACATGTTTATGTTTTATTACATGTAACTAAATTTGGACTCGTGCTAGAGCACATATAGAAATTCCTTTTATTTATATTGTAATTTTTATATAAAATATAATTTATGTGATTGTTTTTAAAAGTTGTTGTGAATAAAACATTATGCAATAAAATTACATGTTAAATATGATGACTTGAATTTTTTTTAGATATCTTATTATTGTTCCGCGGATTAGCCTAATTTTTTTGAAATTTATCAAATCAATCATAATAAATATTATTTCTGTTATTTTGATATATAGTTGCTAGTATAATCTAAAATCACTCTTCATCCGCGGAAGAGTGATTAATTTTTGAGATTTTGTTGCCTATATATGGTTCATTAAATATTTTGTGGAGATTTTATTTTATTTTTTTGGAATATTCTTTTAAGAGGATCTGAAATCGAGATTTAACTAATGGTTACAACTCATATAACCTATAACCTATCAAATAATCAAATAATTAATCTTATAACTCATATTGTGTACTTCCGTTTTATTATATAGGGGACTAGATTAGGATCCGTGCTAGAGCACGGGTTGAAATTTTTTTTATTTATATTATAATTTTGAAAGAAAATATAATTTATATAATTTATATGATGGTTAGCATTGTAAACTGAGAAACGGTTATCATTTTATTTTCTTTTTCTTGTATGAATATGAGAGATGTATTTTGGTGAATAGAGATCTGAATGATTTATATTAAAAGCTTGGAAGGGTGTTAGTTAAGATTTTATTTTCAACTGTACAATAAAATCTTGTAAATCACGATTAAGTGTGATTAATTTCTAAGATTTGATTTATTTTTTACGCCTAACAATATGTTTTTATGCCTAACAATATATATGGTGTAACAATATATGGAATAATCAAGATTTTTTTTTGAAAATTGTATAAATTATTGGAATATTTTTTTTAAGAAGATTCTTTGGGATATTCTTAAGTATATTCATGTAGTCCACAAATTGATCAATTAATCTGTAATATTTTATTGTAACCAACCTATGTATAATATGTAACCTATTTTGTAATCAATTTATAAAAATAATATAGTCTACAAAAAAAATTGTGTATTTCCGTTTTATTATATAGAGGATTCTTCCATGAACAACATTATTTTACTCATAAATCTAGGATATTTGATCAATTTAGCTGAAAGCTGTGTTTGGAGGATTTGTTCTTATTTGACATCAATTTGGATGGTATGTCTAGAGCGAAAAACATGCCTTATGCATTTTGGTTAATTGAGTGGAGTTAAAGGTTCTTCTTAGTATTATTTTGTGGTTTGTGTGAGATAATTGAGTTTCAAATCGCCAATCACGGAAGACTTTTATGAAACTGAAATGACCTATTTTCTTTAAATTGGAATTTTGTTTTCTATACAAATTTTGAAATTCATACATTTTCTTCTTAGAATCAGTTTGTTTGTATTTTTTTAACAAAGTAGATCTTTATGCTTTGAATACTTTTAAACTTTTATGAGGATTTTCATTGATTTTGATCTTTTCAATAGTTTTTTATCTTATTTGAAAATATTTGTTTATGAATAACTCAGGTTAGTGTTTTTGAGCATCCATCATTAATTTTGAATAAGAAGAATGATAACAGGATTTTCACTCATGATATCAATTCTCTATGCAGTTGTAGTACAAAGAGTTATCAATCCAAATGGTTGTATACTAGTTGATAGAATGCACAATCAATCTATGCAAGTCAAACCAAGCACTAAAAGGGGTTATGACTAACAACCTAATATGAATAGAGATAAAAAGAATAAAGAAAAGAACTACTCGACTGAGGTACACGATGCAAACAACTCGAGGCTCCACACGATGTTGATGATCGAGTACCAGATCAGGTTGGGGGTCGAGTTAAAGACAAAAGCTTAAACAATCGATATAAGAAAGCTCCTAAGGATGGGGTAATAAGATCATAAGTATTCCTAATCAGCCTATAATATTTTGCATGTCTCAAGTAATCTATTCTATAGACAATGAATTTCTAACCCTTGCTAATTCACTCTCATAGTAGAAACAATCAACTTTAATCACTTCCCTATCAAACTCTCGTTGGAGAAACATGACCAAGCAAACATTAAAATACGATTCACTGTTGTCAATAAATCCATTACTTATCTAATCTCTTAGGCTAAATGAATAAATCTTTGGCATTAGTTGGTTCAAGCTTTTCAACGAACATCTCTCGGTGCGGAAACGCCTAGGATCTAGTCTCAACCTCTCAGTCTGAAACTAGCATTGAGAACACTAATCCAGAAGGGCATTTTCACATAAACAGTCAATCTAAAACATCCTAATCGATTAAGAACGCTTACTAACCTATCCCATCCCTAGAAACTTTGGTTCACTAATTAGATCTCATCACAAACAATATGACAATGGAGATGAATTAGAATTGCATTGAAAAATAATAAGTATAATCGAAAACAATAAAGAACAGAAAGTAGAATTATAAAACTGGAAAAAGGAAAAAATACTAAAAACAAATCTCTCTAAGAAAATGTTGAAATCGGCTGGAAGTAGCCTGTGTAGCTCTCGCTCTCTCTCTCTCTCTCTCTCTCGTGTGTGGCGTCTCTTTTTTCGAGAAAATAAGAAAGAGTTTATATATGGAAATACTTTGACCTAGTCGCACATCCATCATCTGAAGATCTACACGAGGCTAGGGTCGAGCACCTCCTCGGGTTGAGCTTCGGATAATTCTTTTGAGTTTAGATCCGCTTGATCGGGTTAAGGTCTCAGACTGTTTTTCTTGCACGATCACACCATCGGGTAAATGCTCGGGTTACTTCTCATTCTTGCTCTTTTAAGGTTCCAAAGCACATGTTTTCATCCAAAATATAACAATGCAACAATGCAACACCCAACCTGAATGCAAATATCTAAGGTTAAAAACCTAAAAATGTTAAAATTGGACTCTATACAATGCAAAACATGACTAAAAAAATACCTAAAAATGTGTAAAATAGAGAGACATAAAAAAAATATGTGATAATATTCAATTTTTTTACTTTTCTAAATTCATCGAATTAGACATCAATTTGACCCAAAAAAAGACATCAATTTTTCTTGTTCAATTCATCTTATTTCACTTGAAAAATTTAATGCTAAATTGTATTTATACATATCTTTTAGACGTTTAATTTATGAACTTTTGAAAAATATCCTTTTGAAATTTCTTGTTGGTTAGGATATTGGATGTCATGTATCAAATTGTCTATGTTCACACAAAGCAGAAAATTAGTTTAACCGTTTAGATTTGAAAATATGCAAATCCTAATTGTTAAATCCAAAAATAAATTCATCAATTGTTTATTTTTAAAAAATTATTTACAAATATATGCAATGACATTCTTATAATACTTTTAAAAGGCCAAATGTAACATTTTAATTATTCCTTGCAGCGACTACATGGCAAGTGATCAACTCCCAAGACTTGCCAAATATATATATATATATATATATATATATTATTTTCTGGTTAAAAGATCAACTGTAGTTTGACAAATGACAATATTAATTCTTGAATAATAAAATCTAACTTTCGGTGAAAAAAATATATACATTTCAGTGTAAATTTTTGGATGTCCTCGGTTCACTTCGGATAATTTAGATAAAAAAGTTTAGTACCAAATTGAAATTTTTTATGACTGTTTAGTTCAATTTGATTTGGTTCAGTTTGGTTTTAGTTGGTTTTTCCGGATTTGGGTATTTTATCTAATCGTAACCGTTCGTTCCATTTTGCACCCCACTATTTTGGAAAGACGCGTAACCAAAAAAAAAACCCGCGAGAACTAAAGCAATAGTGCCACGCTGGCAATCCGCGTGAGTCACTCACTAACCAATGACAATCCATCCTCTCAACAGTATATATAAGAAACCACCCTCAAAACCCTAAAATCAACTCCACTCACAAATTTACTCAGCCTTCTCTCCCTCTCTCTACTCATTTTTTTTCAATCGCCTCTTCAAATTAATCTTCCGATTAAAAAAAAAAAAAATGAGCTCCGGCGCCGGCAGTGGAACAACCAAAGGTGGCAGAGGAAAGCCAAAAGCTACAAAGTCCGTTTCTCGATCTTCCAAAGCTGGTCTTCAGTTTCCAGTTGGTAGGATCGCTAGATTCCTTAAAGCCGGTAAATACGCCGAACGTGTCGGTGCCGGTGCTCCTGTTTATCTCTCCGCCGTTCTCGAGTACCTCGCCGCTGAGGTAACGAGCAATCTTCTCATTTCTCGATTTCGATTTCGTAGTTGCCTTTGATTTTTCAATTGCAAAATCGTGTTTAGTCTAGTCAATGATGAGAATCTTTTATTATGTGATTACTCAAATCTCTGTTTTTTTACTTAATCGTGTTTGATCTATCACTAGAAGTTTGCTAATCTTCTGATTTCTGGATCTTTGCGTATTGTTCATGATTTAGCTGATACTGATGATTCAATGGTATGGTCCCTGTAGTCTGATTTTTAATATGATGTTTGATATGATCATATATAGGTATTGGAACTAGCTGGAAACGCAGCAAGGGATAACAAGAAGACCCGTATTGTACCACGACACATTCAGCTCGCTGTAAGGAACGATGAAGAGCTTAGTAAGCTTCTGGGAAGTGTTACAATTGCTAATGGAGGTGTTTTGCCTAACATTCATCAGACACTTCTCCCATCAAAGGTTGGAAAGAACAAAGGCGATATCGGATCCGCTTCTCAGGAGTTTTGATTCTTTAATATGATGGTTACTCTCTTTGTTTGAGTTTTATGCTTGTAACATAGACTGGTCTCTCTGTTCTACAACAGTTTTGAGATTTCATATTACTTTAAAAATGTGTTTGCAAATCGAGTGATGAATATGGTTTGATACTTATTTAGTTCATTAAGAAGATCAAAATGTGGGTTTTGGTATAGCAGATTCAATTGCTTCCATACAAGAACCAATAGGTTTGGCTTTAGCCATGGCTTCTGCAAGTGGAACTCTTGCTTCTCTGTAAGAATGTAATAAGGAGACAGTGTTTGAAACAGCCCATCTGATATGAGACTCCTTTTCGGTTTCTGTGAATCCTAACCATCCCAGAACATCGTTTAACTGCAACAACACCAATTCACAAATGTACATTAGAACTAGAAGAGTAGTCTTCACACTAGAATAGGCTTTGAGTTTGTGTAAACCTTGACAACATCTGAGTAGAAACCTTCTGAGTATCCGAATAGTAAATGTTCGGCTACCATTCCTCCAAGTATCACACATGAAAAGTTGTTCAGTGTCTGCATTCAACAGATGTAACCAATCCATTACAGAAACACTTCGAGCTATAACAAAAAAAAATCACTCATTACAGTTACGTTTAAGGAAATGTTACCTTGGATGAGATATTGCCTTGAGTATCCTACATTGCAGAAGAACAGAAGTATCAAGTTAAAAAGATACACAAACACAACAGAGATATTATATATATGCAAGTATATAACATACAGATACCGATAGATTCATTCGGCCGTCCATATCATCTTTCATTAGCTGGTTTGCAGCACCGACCTGCGGTAATAACATAACTTCTAGTGGTTTGGGACATAGACAAGCTCACAATTTGAAATATGAAAAACAAACAAACCACTTACTTGTTTGAGGAACTCGAAGCCCACAAATTCTACTCTCCCGGTCACACTGGACACATTCTGCGTAACAGCTTCCAATGTTGGCACTTCATAGTGTCTTGGAAGAACTCCAAGCAAGTAACCAACCAGAAAATGCCCAGATTCATGCTGCAGACGTCGCAAAACAAGAAAGTGATATGATCTCATCACCAAAACAAACAACATTGGAAGCTATGAGAGCTACTTAGATAAATTTCTTCAATCATCACTTTACAACAATGTTAAGTTAAAAGTAAAGGCAATACAAACATGTTAAGTTCGAAGCTAGGAGAGCTACTTAGATAAATTTGTAATCACATACTTTAATTTGTAACAAAAAAACTCAAAAAGATGTTCACCTGAACAACAGCGAACCAATCTTCTTCAGATGAAGTTTTTGTTTTTTCCTCTTTAGATATTCTCACTGAATCTTCAACATAAACAGATTCAATGCTTCTTGAGACCGAATCAATCAACGACCGGAGATGAGTTTTGCTACTCATATCTAATTTCTTTGGAAGCTAAATCACACACAAAAAGATGGAATTAGACATGATTTTTTGAAAAAAAAGAAAAGCATGAGAGATAGAGATGAGAGAGAGAGACCAGTTTAGCAGAGCCGAAAGCTGTGAGGCAGCCACGTTTGCCCTTGAGTTGTTTGACGAGAGAGAGAGCAGTTTCGTAATTGCCTCTCGAGAGTTCTTTACTCACTCTCTCAAGTGATCTCCGGCGACGGTCCACCGGAGATCTAGCTCCGACCACTAGTAAGCGGCTGGGTTGGAGGAGATAAGAAGAGGTAAAGTTCATACTGATTTGTGGTTTTTTGAATTTAGTAAAAGTGAATTGTCTTGAAGCAACGATGGGGATGTAGCTCAAATGGTAGAGCGCTCGCTTTGCATGCGAGAGGCACGGGGTTCGATCCCCCGCATCTCCACTTTTTTTTTTAATTATAAAATACTAAAATTTTCCTAATAAAAAAAGAAACAAAAAATCACTGGAATCATTCAAGAATTATACCAGCAGATTTTTGCCAATCTTAGCAAATTAAAATTTAATCCCCTATTTAATATTCCGGATGTACACAACTTCTTTTTGGTAGACAATATAATAGTTATAGGTTATAAAGTTATAGTTATTATTTGATTCATTAGTTGGTTACAAATATGTCATATGGGTTAGCTTCGTTAGTTATACGGAGATTTAGGGTTTAAAATAATTATTTTACCTACATTATTATTAATTACTAGCAATAAATACACTTAAAGATTATATTCTAAAGAATAATACAACTTAAAGAAAAATATATATAGACAAATGAAATAATAAAAACAAATCTTTAACAAAATCTTTTTCTATTAAACACGACTAATAGAGTATTTACACAATCATATATAATGTTAGACAATTAAAGAAATAGAATAAAATCCACATAAAATATTATATGAAAAAATCTGTTATTAAAATTGGATTTGGGTCATTTGTTGGTTATAAAAATATAATACTTAAAAATTATATTTTCACAACATGATTATATTTGTTAATATTTTCACAACATAATTATATTTGTTAATACTTAAAAAATAATATTTGTCAATTTCCTGAGTGATATCGTATCATGTAGCTTCTCTATTTTCTCCTCAGTCTTTCTTCTTTACAATGGAAAATGGTTGATATCTACTTCTCCGGTTTCCACATAATCATGTTACCTCTTCTATTTCTTCCAACCCAACCACTTTCTTATCTCGGTTAAAATGATTTTGGAAACATACGTTACATATTTGGTCTCAAAATTAATATACAATATACTATGAGTTAAGTCATATAATTAACAATCAAAATACAATATATAATTTTAAACACTAAACAAATCAAAGAAAATCAACAATATTATACAACTTAATATGCGGTATATCGAGGGTCAAAATCTAGATCTAATAGAATAGATCTTACAAAATAGATGTTGCTTGCATCACATGATTTCATGACATAGTGCTTGATCCAAAAAAAAATTTAAAAACAAATAAAATAATCACATATACAATGTTCTGAATAAAAATTACAAAATAAACAAAAAGAATTTTAACCGTGCTCTAGCATGGGTCATATTCTAGTTATATGTATGTTCAAATGCAAATAAACCAAACCAAACCAAACTAAAATAATACCTAGACTCAAAAACCTAATCTTTTTTTTTTTTTGGTATGATTCAAAAGGATTCATTGTTTATATATCCAAAAATCTGAAACTGAATCCAAAGGGAAACAAAAACCATACCAAATCATCTAATTATATTTATGTTTAGCTAAAATGTTCACTGTTCATGAATTTAAAGTTGTACTAGATTAGGACCCGTGCTAGAGCGCGGATTGAAATTTCTTTTATTTTTATTGTGGTTGTTATATAAAATATAATTTATGTGATTGTTTTTAGAAATCGTTGTGAACAAAAGTTAAGAACCGGGTTGAAATTTAGGATCCGGGTTAAAAGTAATTGTTTTTAAAAGTTGTTGTGAATAATATTAATTTTTGAGATTTGGTTGCCTATATATTGTTACTTAAATATTCAGTGGAGATTTTATTTTATTTTTTTGAAATATCCTTTATAAGAGGATCTCAAATTGAGTTTTAACTAATGGTTACAACTCATATAACTTATAACCTATCAAATAATCAAATAATTAATTTTATAACCCATATTATATCGTCTACACAAAAAAGTTGTGTACAGTACTTCCGTTTTGTTATATAGGGGATAACCATTTGTTTTATTCACAAGAGAAATATCCAAGGAAAGTCCTTATTGTAAAATATAAACAAAACCCTTTCAATCAAACCGTGTTTACGGGTTTTCTAAAATGTACGGTTCAGAGTGGTTAACTCCGGTCCGTAATTCTCAAAGGAAATAAACCTAGAAAGAGCAGAAATCGAAACTTGGGCGGACGATGGAGAAAAAAAGAGAGGAAGCAGGAGAGTATCATTCCAAAGATTTCGAATGGGAATTTCTGAAGAATATCGTCGAGAAGGATCCTTCTCTCTCCCACCATCTCCATCAGCAGCATCAATACCACCACCACTATTCCCAAAAGCATCCTCCTCCACCAGATTCCCAGCCATGGCAAGATTTTCACTCCCGTCACTCCTCCGGCAAATTCTTCAAGGTACACACAACGATTAGCTTCGAATTCCAGAATCCGTTTGATTTGAAATCAACAGTTTCAGTTACAGTTTGCCGTTTTTGGATTCTAAGAATGACACTATTCGTCTTTCCTAGTATAGGAAAGAAGGTATCTGTTGAAGGAGTTTCCTGAGTTGGTTTCTTGTGGAGAGAACTCAAAACTTTTGGAAGTCGGTTGTGGTAATGGCAGCACCGTGCTTCCGATTTTACGGTATAACTCTCTTCGATCTTCACTTGCAGTTTCGATTTTACGGATACTAAGCATATAGTTTGGATTCCTTGAGTATGATTTTGTAAGTGTTAGTTGAGCTCAAGATGAAGATAAGAATATATGTTTTTGTTTTATTGAATGTTTTATATACGAGTCTTAGACTTTTGTTTACCCGAAGCCGGAGTAAGATTACTAGTGAATCACTTTGTGTTAATGACTCTTTATGAGGTTTATTGTAAAACTGTCAATCTTTCTGTTATTCTTATCTACTTGTGTCTGTTTTATCTTTGGATTTGTGCAGTGGAAACAAGAACATTACTGTATACGCTTGCGATTGTAGCAGTGAGGCTCTTGTTAGGACTAAAGAGAACATTGATCGCGTTATTGCTTCTGTTGATAACTTCCATTCTTTCTGCTGTGACTTTTCAACCTCTGAGTTTCCTGATTGGGTGGCATGTGATAATTGTCGAGACCGTTCAGGTTTTGGTCCTTCTTCACCAATTCATACCCTTTACATATACTCATTGATCTCTCATACATGTCTTACTTATCTTGTACGTCTTATATATCTTCGTTAATAGGAGGGAGTGTGGGGATGCAGGTGAACTATAGATGTTCATTGAATGAACACTGCATCGGCGGGGTGGATTTTGTCACTCTGGTATGTGAACATCGCTCATGTTGTTAAGACCAAACATATATGTTATATTTCTTCAGTGGAACTAGATTTTGTGAGTCATCTCAGGAAATTTGTTATGGTAGTGACAATATAGATGTTATTTATTACGAAAAATATGTCTTTCACGTTTTATAATTTGATTCTTAGCTATTAGGCTCTTTACAGATGGGTTATATGCTTTGCTATGTGAACATCACTCACTGAAACTCGGCTCTTTTTGCCCTAATTTTTTTTTGTTATGTCAGATTTTTACATTGTCGGCAGTGCCTAAAGAAAGAATGCCAAGAGCTATCAAGGAATGTTTTAATGTGCTCAAACCTGGTGGTCTGCTCTTATTCAGAGATTACGGTAATTGTTGAATCAGCATAAGAGGCCATCATTAAGAGTTTTTATCACATCATAAAGAGACACTAATAGGGTAAACACTTTAACTAATATTCAGGCTTATATGACATGACTATGCTGCGGTTTGAGCCTGAGAAAGTTATAGGTTTCAGGGAATATGTGCGGTCAGATGGAACCCTTTCCTATTTCTTTTGTCTCGATACTGTCAGGAAACTATTTATAGATGCTGGGTTCATTGAGGTAAACCTTCTTGTTCTTTATTGTGATTGGAGTATCTATTCTGATATCTGAATGAATAGCAAACTCTTAATATTTTGATTCTCGTGTACAGGTGGAGCTTGAAAATTGTTGTGTCAAAGCAGTAAATCGGAGAAAGGGTAAAAGCATGTACCGAGTTTGGGTTCATGGGAAGTTCCAAAAGCCATTTTAAACTTAAGTGGAAAGGCAAGTCCTGATCTGGTTCAATATGGAACGACTAGAAAGATTTTAAATTCTACGGAAATATTTTACAACTTTATCAATTGGCTTATGACAAGGATAGAAAATGCTGAGTGTAGTTAGATATAATAAAGTTATCCAGCTTGTAACTGTCAACTCCTATAGAATCTAAGACTATGTAAGTTAAGGTGCTACTAAAAATTTTTTGCAGGTAATTTGGTACTTTATAATTGTGAATTAGCAGTAATGAAAAATGTTTTCTGGTGCACCTTACAAGACATTGATTTTTGATTTGGGAACTGCCTAAACCACCTGAACTATCTATGAAGATTGCAGAGTTTAGTTTTTGGATTATCTTTGTACTAATATTATTGATACTAATCTTGATGAGCAGTTCGCGTTCTTTGTTCACTAATCTTGATTTCTCTGTTAGCAATTCCTGTAATTGTAACCTCACGTGTTCATATATTCGATCATCACGGTTTTTTTCCTTCATCTAGTATTTGTTTTGTTTAATTTCTCTTCTTTGACCGTCTTTGTGTTTTTTTTTGGTCGTGTCTTAAGTTTAATACATGTTTTAAGAAGTTATGCTAGAATTGGAAGGTTTCGGGCTTGTTTAAAGATTGAAGTTGCCTATCTACGTAGTGTATAAGAAATTTTACTTAATGTATATGGATTTCCGAATCCAAAAACAATTGTGAAGCAATAACTAAAAGCATTAGTTGTATAAGCACGCTCTCAATATCAATAAATGAGAACTGTACATGAGCAAACTATATAATGACTTGTTTGTTGTTCATAGTAATAAGATATATCATATTTTGATCAATTTTCCTATGTCGAATCAACAATCATCTCATCTCATTTCATTGCACAAAGATGGTTTATACCTTCTTGACCTCAACGAAACAATGTCGTTGAAGCTCGACTTGCCCTTTACATTACCGGCCAAAACCGAACCGGTATGTATTCTTCATTCTCGTGGAATGATTTGTCTGACTCTTAACAACAGTGAGCTAGCGATCTGGAAAATAGGTTCGGAAGAATTCATGAGAATACCAATGGTTGAACCGGGCCAAACCACAAATCTTTTTGGATTTGGTTATGACTGGCTTTCTGATGATTACAAGATTGTGATGATAATCAGTTCCAAAATCTATATTTATGCATTGAAAGGAGGCATTTGGAGAGAAAGTGTACCAAACATTTCTCTCCATTGCAAATTTAAAGACCGGACCGGTACGGTTGTGGAACACTGTATGTATTGGATAGCAGACCGGTCTCACAACAAAAACCCACCAAGGAAAAACACCATCCTGTGTTTCGATTTCGCCAACGAAGAGTACCAAGAACTTTTATTTCCCATGTACACTAAGTCGAAACTCAGTTCATGGTTAGGTGTTTCGAGGGGGGAGCTATGGGTTATCGATCATTACCCGTGTCTAGATAATGACATTTGCTTGTGGCGTCCAACAAGATCAAGAGACAAGAAGATTATGCAGTGGAACATTGACCCGTGGATCTATATGAAGGACAATGTTAAAGAATTCAAAAAGTTTGATGTTGGTTTACCGTGCTTAGCAAGAAACGAGAAATTTGCTGTTGAGTTTGCGTGTATAGCAAGAAACGATGAACTCTTCATAGTGGTAAGAAATGGAGAAGACAAGCTTTTGGTGTATAACGAGATGCGAGAGAAGTTCACTGAAGTTCCATTAATTGGTAGTTCTTTGAAAGGGTTAAGATGTATGACAATATGACTATATGAGTACAAAGTATGTACTATGACAATAGTTTCTATAGTTATGTCTTATGTGTCAAGAATGTTATATATATCTATATATATATATAGATTGGTTCTAATTAATTATAATAATTTATGCAACAAATATCTTATGGTTATTTCATTCAGTTTGAAAAGAGAAATTGTATGGCTTACCTATTTTAAATTATAAATTTAGATTATATGATCCTCTAAAAAGATTTATTGGTGTTGTTTTACATAAAGAAGTGATCTCTGCGAACAATCCAAAATATTTTCACTATCGGGTGATATCTTGTGTTTTTGTTGAGTTTTAAGCCTTGTTTATGCATAGTTTTGTTGCATAATCTTGTCTTTCTAGAATGTTTTAGGAGCATATGCATCTAGTGTGTTGTCTTTCAGGTTCTTGGAGTAATCTCACCACATTTGGAGCATTTGGACCTGTTTTGGAGCAAAGAAGCTAAGAAAAGTGAAGCTGAAGAAGTGACAAAGGATCAGGAAGCACACACGAACATCCCAATCGGTCAAGAGCTCCCCGACCATCCCAATCGGTCACTCCCAGTCGGCTAGATGATAACCGATGCCACTTTTGGACGTCAAAGACAGGAGACGCACGCGGCCATGGCGATAAGCAAGCGGTCCAGCACACGCGACCAAACGTTGGCCGATCGAGCTCAAGACGATGAAAGACAGGAGACGCAAGTGGCCACCTCACGCGGGTAGCAGCTGGCCGATCAATCCTCCACGCCACGAACAGGAGCTACCCGCGGCCAGGACCAGCGACCAAACCGTGGCCGTGTGACTTCCAGCGGTCTTCATCATCGGCCAAGTGACAACCGGTGGAGCTGGAGACACACAAGATCAGGAACCACCAGCGGTCTTCATCATCGGCCAAAGTGTGCCCGGCTGTCCCAATCGGCCATCTCAGCCGGCCAAGGCTTGCCCGGTTCACTTTAGTCCACACTTGTTTTATCCTTAACCCGGGTTTGACCCAGTTTGTTTTGGGTTGATCCGGGTCCTTTTCTGTTTTCCTATAAATACTCTAACCCTATTAAGGGGAGACATATCTTTATCTTATCTCTTGTTTAGCAGCTTTTAGGGTTCTTAAACTTGTTTACTCTTGGTTTGTGGATTGATTGAGTACTTCTAAGTTTATAATAGCAATTTCTTCTTCAAATCTCTTTATCTACAATCTCTTATTATGATTTCTCAAAGATCAAACTCTTTCCTTTGTGTGATCATGATGATGAGTGAGTAGATCCTTAGAACTTTGGGCTTGGTAGATTAGGGAGATAGATGATTGATCTTTGATGTTTAAGGCTTATTTATGTGTTTCCTATCTTGATTAGTGTTAATAATGCTAGATAGCCTTGATCAAGCTTGAATCTAGATATTTGGATTTCCATGCCCATAAGGTGTTTGATGAAATTCCTGAACCAAATTAATCAAGAGCTTTGCATTCCTAGCCAATGGAAATTGATGATTAGGGTGCTTAGTGGTATTTAGACTTGTTTATAATGCATGCTTACCTTGTGATTGCCTTTGGAAATTGTTGATTATCACTTGATTAGCATAGGATCTCTATCATGGAAATGGATTGGTTTGTTTAAGTGTTCTTAGCCATAGGATTGTTCTTGATTGTTGCTTAAGCATCTAGGATTGGTTAGCTATCTCCCAAGTCAATTACCTTGCCCATCTCCCAAGTCAATTACCTTGCCCAAGGTTCACTTGTTTAATCTTGATTTAAAGACTGTTTCTTAGTTGTGTCCTTGTTTGTTTTGAGTTTTTATTGCTTTGAGTTTGCTTTGTTCTCTCTCTTTAATCCATTTTGTTAGTTAAGACTGTTACAATAAACCAATTCCTTTTAAGTTTAGATTGAGCATCTTTGTGTATTCTTAGTGAGTTGATTAATACAAATTGTGGATTGATAATTTAATTGAAGTAAAATTATTACATCATGGGGCAAATGCAATAACCTATTAAAACTATTAAGTATTTTCTTCTAATAATATATATCATTAAAACACTTTACTCACAACTTGAAACTCCCTATCTATTTCATTTTTACAAGATGTTTAGATATAATGCACACAACTTAACGAGGCAGAGTCTCAAAAGTCCCTATAATGTTTTTACTAATCTCCTATCTCCCTCTCTATTCTTCATATTCCCCTCTCTTTCAAACATATGTGTGAAAACGGTTTTACGTGATTTAATTGTTTTAAAACCAAAAAAAAAACAGAAACCAAAAAGAAAAAAAACCAGCTCGACGTCCTCGTTCTCTTCGGATCAGCCGCCGGCCAGTACTCCGTCATCGGAGCTCCATTGTTGTTTTTTATTTTTTCGTTCTCCTTCAAAATGCAGGTTCGTTTTTCACATTAGAGTACTTTTCGATTGATTTTGTTTCTTGATTTAAAATTTTAAAAATTGAATTGGATTTGGATTGAAGATTGCTTAGCACATTAGGTGTTTTAGGGAGGTTTATGGGTCAATTGAGCTATCTAGTAGATAAGAAATGGATTTGGATTTCAGTGTTTGAATCGTAGTGAATTACAGAGATTGGATTAGAACCATTAGAACCCGAAACCATTCCGTTCGATTTTGATAGGAGAGAGAAGGTGGTGAAACTGGTAAAACTAGTAGTAGTACACATGAAGATTGAGTTTGTTGAAAGTAACGTGAATTTGAAGTTGAGCTACAATCCACTAGTGGTAGAAACGGTAGAAACATCGAAACATCGAAACATTGTGAGCTTAATGATGATGAGGATGTTAATGTTTATCTAGACTTCGTTGATTATGAGAAGCGAAGATGTATGTTGTTTGTGAACATTATCCCTTCCGAGCCTCAGCCTGAGTAAGTGCCCACAGGGCCCATAGTGCCCATAGTGGACCGGAGTTCTGTTGGTATGAACTTTGAAAAGGAAGATGAAATCGCACCTAACACCATTGTTGTCTACGTAGACAAAGAACAAGGGAAGGTTGTAGAGGGTGATTCTACTAAAGAGGGTGATGAAGGTGATGAATATTCTAAGCCACAACCTGTTGTAGAACTATGTAAGTATATTGACCCATGGGATGACGGTTTGGCTTTCAGTAAACTTCAAGAATTTCCAAACAAGAAGGCATTGCAAGATGTGGTGGATAGAGCTTCATTCGTTAATTGTTTTAGTTTTACAATAGTAAAGTCGGACAAGGTGCGTTACATGCTAAAATGTACTAAGGAAGGATGTAATTGGGGTTTACGAGCTTCTAGGATTCCAGAGTCGAAGATTTTCTAGATAAGAAGGCACAACAAGATGCATACTTGCTCTCGAGCTAATCAAAGTTCAAGCAACAATAAGAGACAAGGTACTCCACAATTAGTTGCATCTCTTTTGCATGGTGATTATCCAGGGCAAATGGAAACTCCACCTCCTAAAATTATCATGTGTTGAGAATCGCAGAAGCCGATTCACCTCTGTAGTGAACCGCATACTGCGACTCTGCCCCTACTCCTCGTCTACTTCACAGATCAGTTTGCATAACATAAACATAACACATAGATTTAACGAGTTCCCCTCATGCAGAGGGTACATCTCGTGTGGGAATCTTCTCCCACAGACATCCACTATCAATCACTCAAGGTTTACACACAGTGTTATATATACAAAGCTTAGAGAGTAACTAAAAAGAAACCTGAAGAAGAAAACACATAATAGATCTAGTTTTTCTTCTTCCCTTCTCTCTGTTTCTGGTTCAGCTCTCACCTCCATGTATAACCCTGAAACACCTTCGAAAACCCCAAAGAAGCAGCTCCACCTTCGTCTCTCATCAGAGTATCCTGAAGACACCTTAAACCTAGACAAGGTTATGCCCAGTTCTCAGCCCTTCGACCCCAACCAAGGTTCTGCGCACAGCTTCAAGCTCCATAGACGACGCCCTGTGCATGCTCTCTGCACTGCGACCTGCATCTCAGCATCTGCCCTGCACAGTCCCCTGCGCTGTGCCCTACAGCCGCCACCAAGGTACCACCAACTTCTTCTGTGTCACGTTAGCGAATCTTCGGCTTGCGGCTTGTCTGTTTCTTCAACCCTAGCTTCTCTTATATAGTGAAACCCTAGAGCTTATGTCGGTTTAGTCCTGCAGGCCACACAAACCGGATCCTGTATGGGCTACACATCAATATGGGCCCAATTCATGGTTCAGACCAAATAAACCCATATGAAGCAAACATTTACAACAAACTCCACCTTTTGCTTCATTTGGTCCAACTCACAAAATCCCCTTTGTGTTGATTCTTTCCTGAGAAGAAAAAACAAATCTTGTCTTCTCCTGTCGAACCTGCAACTTCCAATGATCCCCATCTTTGTCGACCTTAGGAATTTTCAATTTCATCTTTAGAAACTTCAAGAGATTCGCGAATCTCCCTCAAGCTTCCTTCTCCTGATGACTGTAATCCCACTTGTAGACGAACTCTGACCACTGAATCCGACAACTCCGAAGAAACCCTTACCAACCTTGTTCATTGATAACCAATGCAGAACACAACCAACATTGACTGTTCTTTTGTGTCCTCCAATGCCATCCTCTGACATTGCTATGAAATTCCAAGCACCAATCGAATCCTTAGAATATCTCATGACTGTCACTATATTCGAACTTTCTGAAATTTCAGTATATGAAGCCATACAGCTTCACCCTTGTTCTTTACAGCTTCTCTGAATCGCTTACGATGCTCTTCAGCTGTCCCAACAAGTTCGTGTAACTCCTTACACGAATCATCTTCTTCAACCTTGTTTCTCCTGGTCTTAGAAACACTTATGAAGACCTTTACTTGATTCCCCTGTTACTCACAACAGCTCCACCTAGAACCAGAACTTCTGATTCACCCACAAGTAAAACCTGACTTGCTTGTAGAACCTTGATCTTGAAAACCTTTAGAACAAGTAAAGCCTGAGATATCAACCTCTCAGCATAAACCATCACAACCTTTTCCATGGATTCGGATAAGTACCACAGACTTATTATCATGATTGTATATCATCAATATCCGTCTGCAACCTGATTCACTTGGTCGACCTTTGATTCTTCTCATGTGCACTGAGCTTGAACCAAATTTCCATGAATCCCATGCAGAACACATGAATCATACATGCTTCAAACCTGAAATAATCTCTGATTCATCATGTAAACAATCTCAACTCAATGCATTACTCCTGAGATTGAGTTTACATCTCATTTGTTTAACCATGTGCTTATGAACCCAACCTGTATGATCTGACAATACAAACTCTTGCTCAACCTCATGTTAAAACGAATGTCCGACCAACAGCTTTTGAACCTCTGCTAGTCTCCCTGTAACAACCTTTAGTGCTTCAATCTAGAATCCTCGAAGCCACACCTGCTGTAACAAACCCTGCAATAGTTCTTCACAATTGCAGACCTTACCAAGAAGAAACTTGGTACCAGCATCATACCTTTTCTCACCATTCTCATCAATCAATTTGACATGTCTTCACCATTGATAAATCCTCACTTAATCTCCATTTAAATGACTTTCCTAAGAAACTTAAAGATGCTACTAGACCCACTAAACTTAACTTGCATCTTTAACCACCATAGATCTACTTGAATCTTCCCCTTATACTCACATGCATCCTTATTAAGTGTTCTTGCAAGTGATACCTTCAGAAGATTCATCCACCAGATCATATCTGTAGATGCAAATAGGCGAACCAGAACTTTTCTGTTTCTGATTCTCTTCTCAATGCAAAACCTAACCCAGTTTTCCTTGCACCAGCTTTGTAGATACTTGCAAACTCTTGCACAGTCCTACAACGTCTACAATAGTCTTCTAGAGATTTTAAGTCACCATGTAGAGCAAACTCCACCTTAACAAAGAAAATCTCATTGGCTACAACTTCGACTCTTGGTACTCTTCTGCATTCCCATTCACTGTAAACCTACCTAGATTGTTGTCCTTTAAAATTTCTGACAATCTGATCCATTCCTGAGACTTAACGATTCACCCAACACCTCCCAATTCTGACCACTTCAACATAAATTGCCTGGTCCATCTTCATACTCATCTGAATCTTCGACACAACTTAGTGACCTAACAACCCTCTTACACACAGATTCACCTCTGAAGGCGTCCTATAGTAAATTTGTGACTCCTATAGTTGTACCTTCAACCAATTCCCGAACACCACTACATAGACTTTCAACAACCAAAAACTGATTTTCAATAGTTGAGGACGTCTAGATCCTTGTGTTCTCCTAGTTTCTAGATTCCCTAAACTGAAACAGTTTTGAGTATTCAGAAGCTTCAAAACAGAACATCACAATTACCTTGTGATCGCAGCGGAAACTGAATTCCTGTTTTGACAAGTTTGAGCCTTTTGGATGATGATTTGATTCCCTCTTCACAGCCATGCGCAAAAGACCTTCACACATCCATCCATGAACCTGAATCAAACACTGCAGATAACTCCACCTTAAACTAATCCCATAGTTGATTTAACCTTTGATCAAGAACACCTTCAAGATCATGAATCTTCTGCAACAGTCTCTGGATCCTCCTTGTATGCTTACAACGTCATGCCTGAGTCTTTGAAATCCTGAGCCTGAGCTCTGATACCACTTGTTGAGAATCGCAGACCCCGATTCACCTCTATAGTGAACTGCATACCGCGACTCTGCCCCTACTCCTCATCTACTTCACTGATCAGTTTGCATAACATAAACATAACATAGAGATTTAACGAGTTCCCCTCATGCAGAGGGTACATCTCGTGTGGGAACCTTCTCCCACAGACATCCACTATCAATCACTCAAGGTTTACACACAGTGTTTCATATACAAAGCTTAGAGAGTAACTACAAAGAAACCTGAAGAAGAAAACACATAATAGATCTAGTTTTTCTTCTTCCCTTCTCTCTGTTTCTGGTTCAGCTTTCACCTCCATGTATAACCCTGAAACACCTTCAGAACCCCAAAGAAGCAGCTCCACCTTCGTCTCTCATTTGAGTGTCCTAAAGACACCTTAAACCTAGACAAGGTTATGCCCGACTCTCAGCCCTTCGACCCCAACCAAGCTTCTGCTCCTTTATCATGGTTCTGCGAACAGCTTCAAGCTCCATGGACGATGCCCTGCGCATGCTCTCTGCACTGCGTCCTGCATCTCGGCATCTGCCCTGCATAGTGCCCTGCGCTGTGCCCTACAGCCGCCACCAAGGTACCACCAACTTCTTCTGTGTCTGGCTTAGCGCATCTTCGACTTGCGGCTTCTCTGTTTCTTCAACCCTAGCTTCCCTTATATAGTGAAACCCTAGAGATTATGTCGGTTTAGTCCTGCAGGCCACACAACCCGGATCCTGTATGGGCTACACATCAATATGGGCCTAGTTCATTGTTTAGACCAAATAAGCCCATATGAAGCAAACATGTACAACATCATGGATCTTGTGAAGACCAAATTTGGTGTTGATATATCATATCTCATGGCGTTAAGAGGGAAAAATCAAGTTGTTAGTGATTTGAAAGGTAGCCCAGAAAAAAGCTACAAGACGCTGTCTTGTTATCTGCACATTCTCAAGAAGGTTAATCATGGTACGAGAACATATATGCATTGCAATGAGTATAAAAAATTCATGTACTCGTTCATAGCTTTGGGAGCTAGCGTTGAAGGGTTTTGAGCGATGAGGAAAGTTATAACTATGGATGCAACTTTTTTAAAGAACAAATATTCAGGTGTTCTTGTTTTTGCCTCGGCTCAAGATCCTAATCATCACCATTATCCCTTGACGTTTGGTGTTCTTGATGGTGAGAATGATGCAAGTTGGAATTGGTTTTTGGAGAAGTTGAATACCGTTGTTGGAGACTCATCTTTAAATAGTATTTATGACTGATAGAAATTCAAGTCTCATCAAAGCCATAGCTAATGTGTATCCTCTAGCTCATAATGGATATTGTAGTTGGCGTTTATCCAAAAATGTGAAAGGTTATGCTCGAAACGTCAAAAAGACGTTGTTGCATGGAGATTCATGGAGTGTAGTAGGTTGTATACAGTGGCTGAGTTCGACGTTGCTTATGCTTCTTTTCAGAAAAAATATCCTGCTTGTGCTAAGTATCTTGAAGAATCTATCGAGAAAGAAAAATGGGCAAGATGTGTTTTTCCAGGAGAGAGATACAACCTTGACACAAGCAACTGTATGGAATCGATGAACAACAAATTTAAAGACGCAAGAAGGTACTCCTTAATACCCATACTTGATGCGGTACTTAGAAAAATCTCTGAATGGTTTAATGAACATCGGAAAGATGTCGTGTCTAGATCAATTGAAAATAAATTGGTGCCTTTAGTGGAGAACTACTTACACGATTTATGGGCAACTGGTGAGAAACTAAAGGTGACAGAGCAAAATGGTTTCGAACTTGAATACAATGTCATTGACAGTGACGGAAAGCCTTATTTGGTGAATTTGCGAAAGAGAAGTTGCAATTGCAGATTTTTCGATGTTTAAAAGTATCCTTGTATGCACGCACTGGCGGCTTTCATTACATTCCAAATTTATGGATGTAAGGATATCCAGTTACATGAGTTGTGTTCTAAGTATTATGGGACGGAGCTGTGGGCAATTGCATATTATAGGACAATCTATTTAGTACCAGAAAAGTCTCAATGGGATGTCCCGGATGACGTCAAAGATGTGGGCATCATTATGCCGAATCGGAAACCAAAGAGGGGAAGAAAGAGAACAAAAAAGTATGCATCTGCTGGGGAAAAGCGACCAAAAACTCGACGTAGAACGCAGAACAAAAGGCGGTGGAGACAAGGACTCCAATGGTTGTTATTTGGAGATTCTATTAATGTTCATGTTTGATTAATGTATGAATTATGCTTGGTTTGACTACACTATACTTTTTTTATGGCATAACTCCCTCTTGAAACTTAATATGATGTCTATTAATGTTTTTCTATTTCAACAGATGTGTATCGAAGAGAGTAAAACTGACACAACTAAGATAAAACTGGTAAAAATTGGTAAAATCGGTACAACCGAAAATAATAAAATTGAGAATGAATTAATAAAACCTAAAACCAATGTTGATAATACATATTGTGTAAATGTTCTATTGAGTTTTCTACTATAAATGAATAATTTTTCAAAATATACCTATTTTGAATTGTTATGGAAGAATCTCAACAAGTGTTTCCTTACACTTTTAATGTCACTTTGTAAATAATAACCAAGTAAGGATGACAAAGTTATAGAATTACAAGTTTTAACATATGAATACACAAAAAGCTTGTAATTGTATGTTAATTAAGTTTAATCAACTGTCAAACTAAAAACAATAATGTTAAGGTTTAGTGTAATGAATAAATCTGAAAAATCCCTAAAGTACAACTATGTCCAAGTTTAGTGCAACTGCATTAATCGGTACAACTGTGTGTGAACACGCAGTGTGAATGCACCCATATTGCACATGTGGCAATAATTTAAAGGTTTTTTTCATTTTTTTCTTGACCAGAGCCCCATAGAGTTTCTCCTTTTTCTCAATCGAGCTTCGTTCATCGTTTTCTCTCTCCTCACTCTCATCCATTCTTTCTCTTAGAAACTGAAGCTTCTCTCATCCACTCTCCATCTTGAAAGTCGATCTAGATCTCTAATTTCTCTCTTCTCAAATCATGGAGCAATTTGAGGCGTATCCATACTATGCTGATCAGAAGAGGGCGAGGAAGTTAGACGCGTTGCGAACAGCCATAGCCGATGGTGATTTGGGCATGCCTCTAATATGCACGTGTGGCGAACGAATTGTCGAAGAGATACATCCAATAGAAACAGAGTAAAAGCGATGGTTTACTTGTGTTAAGTAAGAAGTAAATCAAATTAAATCAAATACAATTGAGAGATCTGAGTATGATGTCTGTTCAGTTGATATATTGAGCAGGATGATGGATTGCACAGGCAAAAAATTTGGATTGATGCAATTGAAGAAGAAACGAAAAGCTTAAGGAAGGATGTTGAAAACCATTAAGAGAGATTGAGGGAATTCGAATCCCATCATACTCAGATCTATAATTTGAAGCTGCAGCTTAAGGACAAGACTGACGAGATTGCCAAACTAAGGGAGGTGGTAGCGTGTCTTTCCAGTCAAGTCAATCTCCTTGAAAAATTGTGTTATGATTGATATTATCTTCGTTGAGATGATCACTCTTATCTTCGTTGGTTGGTAGCCGGTTTAGACCTTGTTGAATGATGTTCCTTAAGGATGGATGTTCCTATCTTTTTCTATGAATTCTCTTGATTTCTCTTGTTGAATGTTGTTCCTTAAGGAAGAATGTTTTATCTTTTTCTATGAATTCTATTATTGAATGGTTATGTTTTGCAAAATGATACGAAGTTTTAACATAGTTTAACATAGTTTTAACATAGTTTAACTACGATGGCAAATCCATGAAATAACATAGTTTACATAGTTTTACTATTAATACAACGAAAATAACATAGTTTTCACACCTGATTAGTCTTGGACCTTGTGGTGATTCGGGTGTCAATATTGTCGACGACATTCCGTTTACCACCCCTCATCTTCTTCTCTCTTCCTTCTGCTACTTGTAAAGTACTCAGATGCTTGTTTGGTGAATCTACACGGAGCTCATCATCTTCATCTGCAGGTGCCAGTCATGAAACCAAATATAGTTAACACCTTATACTCTAGTATTACCAAGTATTACTAGAACCTTATACTCTATTATTACAAAATATTACTAGAGTTCTTACCTTTGATTTCTTTTGCTTCTTCACATATTCTTCCAACGGACTGATCCTTTTCTCAAGCCCATCAATTTTGGCCGAAATGTTATTGAACTGGATTTTCATATCCTGCTTCATGGTGTTTAGAAGATCCGCCAATTCAATAGTATCTACTCTCGGTTCTTCAATGGCGTCTATTTCCTCGACCACCACATCCACATTGTTTTGTCCTTACCGAGAAACCACATCTGATGTGTACATCTCCTAAAAAAATACAGATAATCCTCTACGAAGACGCCACATCCAACTGGCAACAACGACATCATGGGTATCGTCTTCCTTAACTTCTTCCATGATTCCATTGAGAAGAGGAATTTCTTCATCAATAGATGGAATCACACTAGCAATTTCCTATGTAAACGATAAACTTTATATACATAACAAACCAATTTATACAAGGAAAAGTAACTTCAATTGTTAGGATAACTAACTGTTGTTGTACCAAGTCTATCAGTTATTTCCTGAAGAGGAAACCCTTTCTGCCCGGTTTTCTTAAACATTCTCCTGCACATCCTAGGACAGTATTCATCCGCATCAGGAATTTCTTCAATGTATTGGTTCTCCAAATTTGGAATTGCTTCAAATAGTAAAAACTACACAACACACATATAACTAAAACTGGCTTTAATTATAAGAAATATCAACAATGAAAAAGACTTCAAATTTTAAAACTAACTCACCTCCAAAGAAATACGGAAACATGGAACAGGCCATAACGCACCCTCTTTTTTCATGACCCCTCCAAAATGTCTCAATGTATTGGAAATCGAATTTAGCATGTGATCGAAAGATAATCTCCCCAAAGAAAAGTTTTACAAAAATCTAGATCATTCACTGCTCTTAGACAAAAATCATCGACACCCATAGCATCTTTCCCCGAGTCTTTTGTCTGGCCTACAATGATGCTTGCTAGAAAGAAGAGGACCGCCATTTTCAACCTATCACGAGAACGATCTGGTTCCATTTCTTCAAGCTCTTTTCTAACGTCTTCAAGTCTAACCTTTTTTTTTATTTCCAAAATACTTCGTTTTCAAGACGTTACTGTCGGCTTCCTTATATTGAAGTGGATAGCTCTGACAGTCTAATCCAGACATCAGCGCATGTTCCCTCAAACTATAACGGATTGGTACACCATTTACAATGAACCATGATTCCTTCTTTTTTTCTATTTATGCCGTTCGAATAAGGAGCATCCACATTCCCATAAGCTTGTGGTTTGGGTCCCTTGGCATGTGCAAAATGTGATTGAATTGTGGATGCTTCTCAAACCAATCCCTCTCATAACTAGTTAGTGGATGCTTCAAGCCTTCTAGCATTGTTAAAGTTTCATAAATATGACACCTTGTCGATATCTTGATTTTCTTGTTGTACTTACTAGGCTTGAAATGTATTCCTAAAGGTTGCATCGCTTCTGTTTCCTCCTCCGATTCCTGCAACAAAACCAGTTTTTCCTAGTTATACCAGTTTTACACACACGAGTTGTACTAGTTCTGCCAGTTTTACACCCGCTAGTAGTACCAGTTCTGCCAGTTGTACAACCACTAGTTCTGCTAGTTTTACACACTAGTTCTACCAAGTATTACCAGTATTACTTAAATTTCAAAATCCAAATCAGTTCCAAATGACAAAGCAAGAGACACACTAGTTGTACTTACACTTGAATCTATGTGGTCGCTCTCACTTTGGCTTGTACTCCTTCTCGAGTTAGTTCCCGAGTTCAAACTTTCCTCCTTATCTTCGTCTCCTCCTTCTCCATCATCATTTTCTTCTCCTTCATCGTCTTTTTCTTCTTCTCCTCCATCGTTTTCTTCTCCTTTCTCATCATTTTCTTCTTCTTCTACTCCATCGCTTGATTCCGCAAAAATGGATCCCTTGTTATCTCCTCCTTCTTCATCATCTTCCTTTCGATTACTTGATTCCGGAGATAAGGATTTTGCGTTATCTCCTTCTATTGTTTCTGGATTCGAACCCGACTCATTATCTCCTTTGGCTTCTTCCTGAGATATAGATTTTGCGTTATCTCCTTGTATTGTTGCTGGACTCGAACCCGACGCTTTATCTCCTTCTTCAACAACCGGAATGGGTTCCTCCGAAACCCTTTTTCTTTCTTCTTTAACCGGAATGGGTCCGACTATCGAATCTGTTTCTCCTCCTACTAACGCCGGTCTCAAACCTGACTCACCTTCCTTTTCCTGATTCTCGTTATTCCCTTCTTCATCCACCAGAATTGTAGGTTCCATAGCCCCTCTTTCTTCTTTTACCACCAGAATAGTTTCTCCCAGATTCGAATTTGTCTCCTTCTTATTCTTCAAACGAGAGCTCCTTCTCGGCAAACTCCCTCTTGTTTTCACCATCTTCTTAATCGATTTAGGGGTTGATTGAAAGATAAAAACCCTAGTTCTATTTAGTTTCACCAAAATCGATTGATCGAGGAGAGTGCGGTTCTCTGAAAATAAAGTTTACAGTTTTTGATTTATTTTTTGTTTTAAATTTCTGGGTTTGTGAATAGATCCGAAAAAGGTTTGCTCAGGTGGATATTACTCAGGTTTTCATTCTAATTATCTTGCTTTTGGGGTAACACTGTAAAACTCCACTTTTTTTATTTGATAAACAAATCAAAAAGATATTCCATTAAATAGAGGGAATTTTGAGATTGTCAGAATTGATTTAGGGAGTTCTGAGACGAAAACTCCAACATAATTACATACACATAACCCTCTTTTGTGTTTATGATCAAAACAACAATTATAGAATCAATCATAAATCAAGTTTTGGGCAACAAATTTTTCAAAATACCACTTCATTGTAATTAGGTCCCATGATCTAATTAACTTGATATGTATTTATTTAATAAAGCTATGCGTAAATCCATTGACCCAATTATATGATGAAAACATTCCTCAACCTCTTTATGTTTTGTATTTATTTTTCATGTTGTCTTTTGAACTGATTGTTCTCTTTATATATATTTTTGCGTTTACCTCACGTCTTAAAAGCAATATAGTCGTGTAATTGCATATGACAAGGAAAAATATTATTATTATTAATTATCTCTTTGAAAATACAATGCTCATAATTTTGGAAAATTAAGTTGAAAAAATTAGAAAAGATGAAACTGATAGTTTTAGAAAGAAAAGAAAAGAAAACCCATCACTAGACAAAGAGATCACTAACATGATCGCGTTAATCCATTCTAGAAACCACATTTGATCAAAATAAAAGTTCTCACCGTCTAAAAATTATAATTCAGCGTGAAATCGAAAAAATATATTTATGTAATAATAACAATCTTTAAAATGTCTTTTATGTTGTGTATTTTCACCATAACTTTTGGTAAAAAACTAGATTTTATTGTTCACAAGCTGTAAAATATCTTTTGTGGTTATGTCCTTTTACAAAGTTGTATATATTTATTAATAGTTGTGTTTTTCACGGTATTTTGTTTGTGTTTTTCCATCACAATTTTTTGTTCTAATAGTTATTTCTTGATGTTCATATATTTTGCCATGTTTTCCCTTAGTATATTCACATCTTTTGCATGATTTTCTATCTCATTTATCCATTATTGCATAGTTTTAGAACTATTTATGCATTAGAGTAGATTTGCATTGCATTTGCATAGTTTCTTGCATAAACAGGTGATTTTGGATCCTAAGTAGCATGGAAGTGATGCTGAAGAAGATTGGAGCTGTCAAGAGAAAGAAACAAGGGATTTGGAGCTGAAGAATCAAGGTCCGGAAGTTCACTCGACCACCCACTCGACCCAGCACTCGACCGTGTGCGGAGAAGGACTCGACCGGATGGGAGAAGCAGAAGAAGAGGCCACTCGACCGGCACTCGACCAAGCCGCCCACTTATTTTGTCTTTTAGCATTTTTAGGGCTTCCCTTCCTTTTCCTATAAAAGGCCTTGTACCCTGCAGCCACAAAAAGAGAGACTTTTTAGAGTACAATCCTAGACCTAGTATTTACCCTTTTGGGGAATTATTCCTTTTTGCTTTTTATTGCTTAGATCTTTTAGCCACTTTTGCTTATTTTTAAGAAATCTTTGATACTTGTTGGTTCCATAACTAAGAATTTGAGTTTGATTTTTTCTTCAATATTGTAGATCTTCATCTCATCTTTCTAATCATGCAAGTTTCATTGATTTCTGGGTTTATGACTTTGTTCATCATGTTTTGTGTTTGTGAGTAGTGGCTTAAGATCTTGAGGATGGATTAGGGTGGATTGGATAAGGTTATGGTTGTTTGGATTGGTCAAGATTGATTGCTTAATATCTCTTCTGGGTTAGATATGCTCTATGATATTCTTATACTGAGAGGGTAATGGTAGATCTTAAGCTTCTTAGCATCTTACCAATGTCTAAGTTGTTAGATAAAGCTAATACTAGAGATTATCATGAAGCATGCTAAGATATTAGATGTTTTGTTGATTTTTGACATTAATGATCTGGTTGTTTAATGCATGCTTTGATATGTAATAGCTAGTGAGAGCTAGGTCTAAGAAGTATCTTGGCTTGATTGTTATTGTCATGAGAATGGATTAACATGTATTAGAAGATCATTGTCTAGAGATAGCTCATTGTTGATTGAGGTTTGTTGACCAATTTAGATAGCCATAGCTTGAGTCCATCCCATGAATCCATCCTTAGGACCTTTCTTTGTTTATTGATTTCCTGTTTAAGTATTGTATACTGATTGCTGCTTGCTCTGTTTTAATATTTGCTCTGTTTCTCACGTTCGCTCATCAACTCGACCATCCACTCGATCGAGCATCCGATCGAGTGCCTGCTCGAGCTCCTTCCAGAGTTCCTGTTTTATGTTCTGCATCTTTCTGTTTCATTTCCTGTTTCATTCTAGTTGCATTATCCTATTGCATTTCATTTAGTTTCTGTTTAATCATGTGGCATTGCTTAGTTTGTTTACTATAATTCTTGTTCCTGTTTCATTTCATTATTGCTTTAATCATTCTGTTTATTTTGCATTTAGTATCCTGCTTTAGTAGGTTTTCATTTTGCATTTCATAATCTTCATTAGGTTGTTAGTGACAAACATCTTTTATATTTAGCTTGACTTAGAAGAGTATTCACATCCTGATTGCTTGCATCACACTCATTATGGTTTGACATCCTTTATGCTACAACTACATAAGGGTAATTGAAACACCTTGCATCCATCTCTATATTCATCATCATATCATATCATCCATCATCATCACACTACAAACCAAGTTTCATTTCTTTACAAATAGTTGTGTTAATTTCGATTTTTATGCAGGGGTGGATCCACATTGAGAATGGTTGATGATGTACTTGCACTCTCTTTTAAAAATTCCCGTCTAGCACCGATTACACTCCGTAAAATCGTTAGACCCATCATTTCTGCCTCGATTAATGACTAATCTCCGCTTATTATTGATTATCTAATTATGTTTGTCTAATTTGATTATAATATGTCTAAACTAATTACCATTCTCAAAAATACCCATTTTTGCATGCCCTTTTTTTAAAATACCCCTCCATATTGACTATTTTCAAAACTACCCCTCTTTATGTACAAAATGACCAAATTATTCTTTTTTCAGTGAAAGCAAGAATGTACAGTTACCAAAATCAAAAGAAAATTTCCGCAAAAAATGAAAAAATTTCCCGCAAAAAATTGAGAAAAATTTCCCGCCAAATTTTTTGAAATTTATACTTTAAAATTTTTTTATAAAATCCTAATAAACGCTTTTAAATTTTTTAAAAGTTTTTATAAGGCATTTACAAAGTTGGTTTTATAAAGCTTTTGTAAAGTAAAAGCCTTGTTTTATAAAGTAAAAGCCTTGTAAAATTTTTTTAGCCGGATTTTTTTTGTGACAAAAATTGTTTGGCGGGAATTTTTTTCCGAATTTTTTTTGGCAGGAAAATATCTCGGAAATTTGTTTGGCGGGAAATTTTTGTTTTTTATTTTATTGATTAAGTGTTTTTCATGTAAGGGTAAAATGGTCATTAAAATTAAAGGAGGGAAAAATGAAAATGGCCAAAAAAGAGGATATTTTTTATTTATTCAACCAAACATTAAATTAAAAGATGACTCCAAGATTGATTGCCCAAATCGGATGGTAAGAGTTCACAAAGAAAATTTCAGAGACTAAAGATCTTGAAAAACGAGCAAGACAATCGGCCCTCACAGTTGATGCCCGCGAAATTTGGATAAGAGTGAAGGAGGGAAAGGACAGTATGAGGGAAGTAAAATTTTCCAACAAATTCGAGAAGGCGGGTCAATCATCGGGGGACTACACCATCGCAACTAATTATGAACAATCCGTCTCAAAAAGTTGACAATCCATACCAGACGCTAGGAGGGACTCCATAGCACAAATCAATGTTTGTAACTCCGAGTGTAATGGTGTAGGGCTTTGCCTAAGACTCCGTGCTCCCAGATGTAGTGTCGTATCTTCAATGCTACAATACCACCGCCCCAGATTCTCTTAATTTTTAACAAAAGGGTATTTCTAACAAATTCTCTTAATATTTTGTATACGGATTATTTTTAGAGCTAAATATAAATTAAATACTTTTTTGTTATTTAGACATTTAAATTAAGAATTTTTCATGTTTTACAAAAACTAATGTACAAAATTTTAATGAAAATCGTCAATTTTTTTATTTTAAAATTTTGTTTTTATGTGTTTATCATAATTTTATAGACAATACCCCGTTTTAAAAATTGCTAGGCGTTAGTCGGGCGGTGAGGGAGGGCATAGCGATTAATTGGAAAATCGGATTTATATCGGCGATTAACCGGTGACTAGTTTTAGGGCTTTTATCTATATATAAGTATAACAGATCAAAATTGCATATCATTTCAAAGATTTAGACTCAGGTCAGTAGTTTGCGTCTTCTTCTACAGCCACCATGTCCACCGTAAGTCGTTCTTGTGTTTTTTTGTATATTTTATTAATGAAGGGCAAAACGGTCATCTCTGCTTCATCCTCTCCAAACGACATACCTGTAAACCCTAATCGCCGTGACGTCGCCAATCATTTTTCTAACTTGTTTTTCAGTGAACTCAAGTCAAATACAACTTATTTTGTTAGCTAAATGATAAATCTAAGATATATTATACTATTCTAGATCAAAAAAAACAAAACTTATCAGTTTTTTTCGTATTCCTGATTTTAACTCCGATATGGGTGAAATCGCGGTGGAGCACTGCCGCTAAGTGCTTAACCGGCGCCTAGGCGGCCTTTGCGGCCGCGTTTTTGAGCAGGAGACAATACTATAGTTTTATATTTTATTTGATGTTTCTCTTTTATCATAAATAGAATTATACATATATTTAGTACTATATATTTTTATTTTAATAAAATAACCTTGAAACTAGTCATTAGTTAATCCCTGATTTTCTCCCTAGATCCCGACCGTCCGAGTAGTGCCTAACGATTTCTAAAACATGGTTTGCACCATATGAACATATAAACTTGTTAGGCATGACTCGATCCTCCTGTAGAATATCTTTTGGTTTATTTTACACGGGCAAAAATTTCTATTGATTGTATATTTGTCTCTCATTTTTGATAACTCTCAAACTTTTGTTGTTTTTAACATAATTTTTAGGTTTTATGAGTAAACTAAACAATTTGAATTTGAATATACAACATTATTATATATTACAACTAAATATTTTTGAAATAATTATAATAATATAAACTTTAACCAACTTTATATATATAATTTACGATTACATTTATCATTATAACTTTTCATTCGATATTTTAAAAATAATATGTTGCAAACATATTAATCCTACTTATTCTAATAGATAAATATATAATATGTAGATTTCTTTCTTTTATCTTGGATTTTATTGCCTTTCTTAATTAATTTAGTTTGTTATTCTGTAATTAATCGCAAAATCGCCGGTGATGGCACGTTTCTCGCTTCAGAAGCAGAAGCGGGTTCGGAATCGTTCTGATTCGCCTCGGAATCGCGATTCGTGAAATGTGGCGTTTGGAAGTGACGTGGAACCGTGCGATTCAGGAATGGAAGTGTGATGGTGCAGATTGGAACCGTCGATGGACATAAGAAACGCGCTTTGTTATCAATGGACATAAGAAACTACCTTCTTTTTTCTTTGTCACATGTATGTAGATTAGTACTAGATTTATGTTACTTTGGTTTAATTATGTGAGATATTGACATAAAAAAAGTGGATTAAAACGAAAAATTGGGTGTAAAAACCACATAACAAGCGACGACCATTAGGGTTCTGAAGGAGGAAGATGATTCCTGTAAGTAAATTACAATTTTACCCCTCTCTTTTAAATAAAAAAGTCGTCAGTTGTATGTGTCGGGACTCAAACTATGGGTGCTGGTATGAATATCAGTACTCAAAGTCACTCCACTAACATGATTTTTCAGAAATATGTCGCAAATAATACTATATAACTAAATCTTTATAAAATCGTATAAATTCTATTTAATTATATAGAAACATTGTATAATTATATTATATATAATATATATAATATATATATATTTATACGCTTCTAACATGTATCCGTTTCCTAAATTTTTAGAAAAATCCGCTTCCGCATTTCCAAACGCGTATCCGTTTCCGATTCCTTGTTATTGTTTTGTGTTTTGGATTTTTGCCAAAATTGTTTTTTAATCTGCCAAAAAGCACCCACCTCACCTGACTTGTCTGCGTTCACCTTCATTGGAATCTCAGAAACGTTTCATTATTTCTTTTAAGACTATAAATTAAAATCTCTCCTACTTGTTTCTTCACTCTCTCACATCTCTTCGTCTTCTCCGCCTCCTTCAATCTCACTTGCCGATCTCTTTACGATTCATTCTTCTATGGCTTCTTCCATTGCTGCTGCTTCTTCCTCTACTCTCCTACAAGCTCGTCCTCGCCAACTGGTATCTCTATCTCTATCTCTCTTCTCTTTTTTCTTTTTTTTTTTTTTTTTTTTTTTATATATATATATATATATACTGGTCTGGTGATTCATCCCATTTTGCTATAGATCTGATCTGTTTGATCTCAAATCCAGTTGTTGTTCTTCTTCAATTGTAGATCTAGTTTTGTCAGAATCGTTTGCTCTTAGATTGATTTGTTGATTTAAAGGTTTTTGTGCTCTGCTGTAACTTTTAATATCGTCGATGTGATGAATCTGTTTTACTTAGATGATTCTTTATTCTCTCCGAATTGGATTTTGTTGTTGTTATCTGAATTTAACATGAGGGAACAACTTTGAATTGGCGACTTTTTAACATTGTCTGGTAATTCAAGAATCCGAGAAGCTTGTTCTTGTCGCAGATTGTTTCCGCTGTTGCGGTTATCTCTTTTCGAGTTTTGCTTTGTAGACTTGTAGTGATTGAAAGTGTTTTGTGGAATCTGATTTGATGATTTGGTGATGGCAGGCGATTGCAGTAAATCCGATAAAATGCAATAGCTTTGGAAGAAGCAATCTTTCTTTTAAGATTCGTCAGCTTCCTACCCGCTTGACCGTTTCCTGCGCTGTAAGACTATATTCTTGTCTCTTCTTCTCTCATATATATATATATATATATATATATGATGATGTGTTCCCAATTCACTTTTACAGCCCCAAAACGTTACTTTAGAAGTTTCAGCAATGCGTTTTGGTTTGTGTTGCTTGATTTGATTGTGGGATAACAAGATATTATTAATTAATCGTTGTTCAAATTGATGGTAAACACAGGCTAAACCTGAGACGGTTGACAAGGTGTGTGCAATTGTCAAGAAGCAACTCTCACTTGATGATACCAAGAAAGTTGAGGGTGCCACCAAATTTGTTGATCTTGGTGCTGATTCTCTCGACACGGTAATTCTTTGTCTTACACATCCACCCGCTTTAACAACAACCATTGAGTTCCAACTCCTGATGCATTATAACCAATGCCCCCTTTGTAATCTTTGTCGCTTGCATATGCTGTGTTCATTGTAAAAGCAAAAATTTGAAATATATATATATATGCGTTTTGACATTTTCTCATGTGTTGGGTTTCGCAGGTGGAGATTGTGATGGGACTAGAGGAAGAGTTTGGGATCGAAATGGCTGAGGAGAAAGCACAGACAATCACAACAGTTGAGAAAGCAGCTGAGCTTATCGAGGAGCTCTTGTTGGAAAAGGCCAAGTAGAAATCGTTTATTACCATTACCAAAAACAAAATTATCAGTCTCATTGTTTCGTTAGCTAGAGAGCGATTGTGTCTATTGAGATTTATGCTATTTTGGTAATATTATTACAAGGCTTGTATTTGACTTTATTATCTTTCTTGTAAAACATATTTTACTTCCACCTTCAAGAAAACCTTTTACTTCTTTCTGGTATGCAAAACATAAGTTTAATAAAATAACTAGTGAAACTGTGGACACCACATTGTAAGCAAATAAGTGTTTCAGAGCTTGTAACCGTCGAACACACTTGTTGGCTTGGACAAGAAGGTTTCAAAACTTCAAAAGATGTTACAAGTTAACTAATTTATATAACTAGAGGTTCATTTGGTTTGAACTGAGAAAAGCTCACGACTTGTCTGAATAAAGTTAGCCAGAAAAAGCAACTTTATTTGACACGAACTCAAATAGATTACCTCGTTATTACGAACTAGCTTCATATTTTCTTACTGGATTTGGCATCTTTCTTTTTGAATTGACCAGAAGAAAAAAAAAATGACTAAAGAAAACTCAAATTGGTAAAACCCAATAAAAAGGAATTGGGACTTGGGAGAATTGGAACTAAATAATACTTTTAAATTTAAATGTCCAAATATATTTATTTTTTAAAAGTTTGGTCATATATTTTATAATAAATAAAAATCAGTTATATGATGCACAATTTTACATTGTAACACTCGCAAACCAAAATTTGGAATTTTGGTGGGTGTGTCGATCGATACAGTATTCGATTGGTTCAACCGGTTCGATTTAATTTCTCCGGTTTGCATGGTTGTTTTAAGAAAGTCTTAGATTCGAGTTTTAAAAGGAAAACTCGACTTCTTCCACTTCCTTTAGCCGTTTTCACACTTTTAGAGAGAAAAAAGAAAGAAGAGTTTTCCCAAAGAAGCATTCTTAAGTTTTTGGAGATTTTTGGTCCTGTGAGTAAGTTTTCTTCCTGGAGAGTGTGGATCCAATGCTAGAAACGTTGTGGGAAGGTTGTTGTAGTGCTAGCTTCGTTGTTTGGGCTTAGATCTCATTGATTGGCAAAGGTGAGTGCATGACCATGGCTTACCTAAGCTAAGATCTTTGTTTCTATGATTTTGTGTGATATGTAATTGTTTTCTTGTGAGTTCTATGCGTTTTTCATGACTCCTGAGGCTTAGATATGCTCCTGGGTTCGTGTGGGACGGATAGGAGAAGCTTGGAGGCGAGATTCAGAGTTTCTGATCGTGAGAGGCGATGCTCGACAGGAGTGTCGATCGACACAAGTCTTTTGTCGGTGGAAACTGATTTGAGGGCGGCGCGTTTGACCTACAAGCATCGATCGATGCCATGAAGAGGTGTCGGTCGATGCAATTATGGATTTCATGAAATACCGAGCATGCGTAGATCGACACAAGGAGTGTGTCGGTCGACGCAGAGAGGTGTCGATCAACACATTATGTGTGTGCGTCGATACAACCTTCGCCAGGTGTCAGTGTTGATCGACATAAGGCGTGTGTCGGTCGACACCAACTCTCAGCAGCGGCTGATGACGTGTTTACTTTGTGTATTGCCTGGTTTGTCTTATTGTTAGTTGATTGTGGCATGTGAGATCTTATTGCTTGTGTGTATAGCACAGTAGATGGAAGGATTGCCTCACTAAGTATTTCTGGTAATACTTACGCCTCTCTTTTGTGTTGTGTCATAGGTAAAGGCAAAGCGTGATCGGGGAATCAAGGCTAAGAGGAGGATCTTCTAGAGGCTTGGTTGTTTGCTCTATTTCTTTGATAGGATGAAGAGTGGAACTTCGTTGTCTAGAACGGTAGTTAGGATTGCTGGTTCTATGACTTTGTGTTATGTTTTGGATTGCTCCTGAATTGGTTTAAGTTATTCATTATTCATTATTTGTTTATTGGATTTGCTTACATGTTATCCGCTGTTGTTATTGATTGGGTTAGGTTGCTAGTGAGTACGGGATCTCTAGATATTTGGATATATATAAAAATATGGGTCGGGTTGTTTCAGTGTGGTATCATAGCCCTTACGGTTCTAGGTACGGGTTCGTTGTGTGCTTTGTGATGTGGATGTTGGGTTGAATGCTTGTGTAACATCCGCGATCCAGAATCCCGGTTTGGGGTGTGTATCGATCGATGCAGGTGTTGCATCAGGCGATACAAGGCCGGTTTGTCGCGAAGCGAGTAAGTTAATTGTTGCGTTTTGGGTTATGGAAAACCCTTATGATGCGTATAAAAGTAGTATTGTCGTATTCTAGCGGAGTTTAGCCATTTTTGGACAGAAAGAGAAGAGAGAAAGAAGTTCTTAAGCGTTTGGTGGGTTTTTGGGAGATTTATAGCTGTTCTTGAGGGACCAAAAGTTTTTAACTGATTTGGTCACAGAAAGGACCAAAGAGAAGGAGGAGATAGCTAAAGGAGCTCAAGCTAAGGCTCTGGAAGATGAGAGAGTAGTACATGTCATAGGTGGGGTTATTCATGAATGCAATGCTGTTTAACAGAAGATGATTATCCCAAAGAAGCTAGAGGACCTTGGTTCTTTCACCTTGCCTTGTTCTCTAGGTCCATTGTCCTTCAAAAAGTGGCTATGTGACCTTGGTGCTTCAGTCAGCCTCATGCCACTCTCTGTAGCTCAAAGGCTAGGATTCAACAAATACAAGTCATGCAACCTCCGCTTAATCTTGGGTGATAGGACTACTAGACTGCCTCATATTCTACTAGAGAACCTTCCCATCAAAATTGGACAAGCTGAGATTCCTACTGACTTTGTGGTGTTGGAAATGGATGAAGAGCCTAAAGATCCACTAATCATGGGAAGACCTTTCTTAGCCACAGCTGGAGCAGTCATTAATGTCAAGAAGGGGATGATTGATCTCAATCTGGGTAAAAGATTCAAGATGAAATTTGATATCAAGGATGCTAAGAAGAAGCCAACTATTGATGGGCAGACCTTTGTGATTGAAGAGAAAGATCAGAAAGCTGGATTTGGCATCTTTGAGGGTGTGGATGAGGCAGAAACAAAGATTTTGGTAACCAAAGAGAAAAATCAAAGTGTCACTCGACCATTCTCCAACTCAAGTGCAGTCGTTACCCTCCCTAAGCGTCGAGACCTGCTTCCTAATCACCAACCGAAAGAGACAAGTCCTCCCGCGCTTGACAGTTAGTCTGAACTCCAAACAACCAAGATTCTAAGGGATGCAGTGACGGAGTTAACAACCATGTTGAAGGAGATGAGAGGGAAAATCATGGAGCTCCAGGGAAAAGTTAAAATTTCTTCTCCAAGAAAAGCAAGCCAGAGGTTGAGGATAATGAAGAAGAGAAGATCTTATCTTCTTGAACCTGGGCAGAATGTTAAAGAGTATATGGTTAGACAAGACATTCTAGAGGGGTCTGCAAAGCCTCTCTATGACCCTCCCAAAGCATAAGGAGTATGCAAAGTCAAGCTCAGAGACTTTAAACAAGCTCACTTGGGAGAAAGTCTCAAAGGTATCAATGTAAATATTTTTTTTAGGATCTTTGTGTTTTTGATTATCGTGTTTAGTTTTCAGGTGTTCAGGGAGTATGGGAAACAGAAAAGAAAATAGTGAAAGTATCAGTCAAAAGAAGGCGCGTCGACTCGACCTGGAGAGTTCAACCACCACCGTGCATTCTCAACCATCGTCGACTCGACCAAAGTCATCCGCCCATTCCCCTGAGACGAATGACTCGACCAACACCTTGGAGCTGTTCCCTCGAGCCACCCAGCGCTGCGACTCGACCAGACCATCACGTTTGACCCGAGTCGTGACCTGTCCACTCGATCCAACGACGTAGATCTGTGCCATCTCCTTGGTATCGCACGCTCCTCAACTCAAGCTCGCCACTCAATCCGGAGAATAACCACGCGACATGTTGTTCCACTCAACCGACAAGAGATCACTCGAAGCTGCACCACTCGACCAAACCTCCCTTCGACTCGAGACGTCGTTCTTCAACTCAACTAGTTCGTTTATCTTGGTTTGTTTCACACCATCTGTTCGACGAACTGACACAAGCACCTGAGGTCACTCCTACAGATCCATAACAAGGTGAGGGACAAAGTCAGTTTTACGCTCCTCCTTGGGCGAGCACCGACTCATTCTTCTACTACTGAGGTACTCCTACCTTCCCTTTGTATATACTATTTCATTCATGCATTGTTTTTGTTGTGATTCTCAAATCCTTCTTCAAATTTTTCTTACACAAGAGACTGTGTAATTTAAGTTTGGGGGAGGGTTTGAGATGATGTATCTGATATTGTGTTTTGTGATTCTTATTTCAAACTTTTTCATCATATCATGTTTGAGTTTGCATCCATTTATTTGCATAGAAAAACCAAAAAAAATTTGAAAAAAAAATTCAAAAATTTCCACATAAACTGAGTGTTTATGTAGTTTGCATTTGCATATTAGGATTAAGTCTAGTGTTATTCATATAGGGTTGTTGCATTTAGCATAGGGGTTGATGATGATTGTAATCTTGTTAGCATGCTGGATTCAATAGGATAGGATCAAGGCCCTTGTTATTAGTTCTTTGATGCTTGTTGATTGAACTTGAAATGTAAGACATAACCAGGTTTTGAAAATTCTCAAAATTGCATTCTATTCTTTATTGAAGCATGTTTTAAATTGACGTTATTCCCTATCTATCTGAACCTAATCCTGACTTGCAATTATCTTGTTATGCATTGAAGTCGAACTCATGGATATAATATACATACTTGGATTGTCTTTCACATTTTTACCACCCTTGTCAATCCAAGTAGCTGATTCCCATCTTTGGAACAGTTCTCCGCACCTTTAACCAACCGTTCTTTCAAGCCAATTGTATTTTTGAGTGTCAGACCTTTTCCGAGTTGAGCTTGTTAGAAAGTGTTAGGTTCTGACCGACAAGAGTAGGATCTTGTGTAGTTCTAGGTCGTGTTATCCAGACTAGTAGGACTAGGTGAGAACTCGATTTTGGGTATTGGGTATGGATTTGTGCAGAAAAGTGAAGAGTAAAAAAAAGAAAGTAAAGGGTAGAAAGTCTTTAGGAGGGGGATGTGTTTTCAAGGTTTACAAGTCTAGTATAGGATTCGGGTTAAGCAAAGTAAAAAGAGCTATTGGTTCTGAGCATAAAATAAAAAAAAAATTAGACAAAGAATAGAAAGTAAATATGCTTAAGATGTCTAGAGTCATTAGAAGAAAAGAAAAAGAACCATAGTGATAATAAAGATTTCTCAGTCCGCTAGAATGATAAGAAGTAAAAACTCCTCCTAAGACTAAGTGTAAAGAGTAAGAGAATGAGTTTGAGATGTTGTTTCTGATGAAGGGTAGAGATAGGGCCAACTTCTGGGTTAGAATGTTATGACTGAGTTTCCTTGGGGACCTTTGGGTAGACAGGGCGCTGCTCTTGTATGTATTAGTTGGTTTCAACCTTTAGCCTTCTCTTACGCTCAACTCCTTTTCATGAGAGAACCTTATTCTGTATTGATAAAACCACTTGAGAAGGAGACCATCTTCGTGTCTAACGTTTCACTCGAACCAAATGAATTCAATGACATTGTATAGCTTGATTCACGGTTTTTGTTAATGAATGTTAAAAGGAATGATTGATAGGATTGCATGTGTAAATTAAAGATAGGAATCGTTTCAATAAAGTTTTTTAATAAAGTCCCTTCACCATGCATCATAGAACTAAAAACAAGGACCTTGATTTTAACTACTCTATTTAGCATGTTTTAGGTTCTGAGTCCTCATCTTCACAACTTCCTTCCATACTTTGTTCTTGATTGTTTGCTTGAGGACAAACAAAGAATAAGTTTGGGGGAGTTGATATGTATATATTTTATACTCTTTCATCATGCATTTGTTATTCATTTTGTTCTCTTAACTCATTGTTTTGCATTGTTTTTAGTCTCTTTTGCATAATATGCATATCTAGATAGTCTTTGCATTGGTCTTGCATACATCTTGCATATTGGAGTTATTTGATGTCACTATATTTTTCCATATTTTAGGTCTTGTTTAGTTCATGTTTTGCATCATATAGAAGTGATTCTTTAAGTTTTATAGCCATTTCTGTCCAAATATGCACTTAGGATGTTTAGAAGCATGCATTACATACATTTGTGCATTTGGAGTATTATTAGTTGTTATGGAGCTTTAAAAGTCTAAGGAAGGACTTGATTTTATTTCTACAGCTAAACAAGAGGACTAGAAGCATCAAGAACGTAAAAGAAAGCACTCCACAATACCACTCGACCAGGCACACGGTTGAGCATTTGGTCAAATTCATAACGAGCTCCTCAAAGATTGATTCGAATGAAGACGTTCCTTTGAGATACAGCTTCAGCATCTTTCATCAAAGTTGTAGACAATCGAGTTACCTTTCCAATGCCGGTGGTCTGAGGTCAATCCAATGTGTATTGCTAGAGTTATACTGTTTTACTGAACAGATATCACCACACCCGAAGTCACTCGACCGTGTGCTGCTGAGGGACTCAACCAGTTAAAAAATAGGAGAAAAGCCACTCGACCACATGCACTCGACCGTGCATGGTCGAACACTTCCAGCCGCATAAGTGTTTTGTCTGCTAGCTAAATCAGGGTTTCCTTCCCTCATTATATATACTCCTTGTACCATGTGGCCGCAAAGAGTGCAAAAAAAATCTTTTAGGAGTGAGAGAGAGTCAGCAAACCTAGTTTTTTCCCCTTTTGGGATTTATTTACTTTATTGCATCATTATCTACTTTTGTTCTTGCTTTTTCCAGAATTTTCTTAGTTTGTAATCTTTATAACTTTCCGTGTGTTGAGAATCTGGGTTTGATACTTTGTATTGAATTAAAGATCTCTCTCTTATCTATCTTATCATGTTAGTTTCATTAATTTCTGGGTTTGAATTTATTATTATCATGATTTGTCCATCTGAGGATGAAACAGAGTCCGATTTAGCTGAACTTCGGGGCAACGTTTGGAGGATGAAACGAAGTCCGATTTAGCTGAAATTTGGTACGTAGCTTCGTGGTGCTACAAGCTTCATATACAATGGTGGGTTTGTGAAATAAAAGGTTGGTTTGTATCTAAGTTAAGTGTTTGTATTGTGGTCTGGCATAGATGGTTTTGTGGTAAGGTTGGAGTGTCGAGTGACACCAAGGTGGTGTCGGTCGACACCAGCATGTTGTTGTGTATTTGGGTCATAGGAAGACAGCTGGAGTTAGGTTTGGATGAGGATAGATCGATGGAAGTGATGTCGTGGGCCTCTGGGTCACTAGAGGAGTTGATAGTGAATTGGAGTATTTGTGGGGAAGTGTTGTCTTTGGCTGGACGGAATCAAATATTTCAGCCCACCTCTCTTGTTACTCGGTCGCTAGGGGTGGTTGGTTATGCGACTTAGTAACTAGATGAGGTGAGGTTTGGTGTGTTTGTGGGAGTTTTTGTAAGGAGCGATTTCTACGCCGGTTGTCTCGTCGGAATTATGGGGTTCCGGTGAGATTGTTTCCCGTGGATCCTGTGTGAGGATTGGGAATCCGGGTGAGGTCGTTTTACCAAGCCACAAGAAAGCTTCAAAAAGTCCCATATAACATTATAACAAGCCAATCAACACATAAACTTGCAGATCAGAGAAATCTCTAGCTTAGATAAGCCATGGTCATGCACGTACCTTTGCCACAAACGAATCTGAACCTTAAACAAGAAAAGAACACTTCCAGGAAGCTCCTACGACGATCCCAGCTACAAATTTCTACAGGAACAGCTTCCAATCTCCCAAGAACCTCAAGAACACTTAAGAACACTCAAAAACTCTTTCCTCTCTTTCTTTTCTCCCAAAACGGCCAAACCTTGGCCACAACAAGACAAACCCCTTTTATACACGTTTCTGAGGGTTTTCCTAACCCGAAACACAACGTTTAACTTAAACTCGTCCGCACAAAAACGACCTTGCATCAACCGATGCACATAGTGCATCGATCAATGTATCCCTTAAACCGGGATTCCGGCTCACGGATGTTATAATTCTCCTCACCAACATAGATTCGTCCTTGAATCTCGAACAACCATCAATCAAGGACTCCCGTGCAACCGTCTCCACGGCCCGCACTACCTCCGACCGATCTACGAAGGTCACCTCTAGGCGATAGACTCACGTTTCAGGCATTATTTGCTCTCGAGTTTTGAAATTTCCTTTACTCATAGGTCGTAACCTTGAGTTTTATTAGCTCCTCATCAGGCCTAATCTTGCATGCCATAATGTTGGCTCCTCATCGGGCCTAAGCCCGCATGCCAAATATATAAGGAAGTACAATATTCGTCACTCGGGTTGCCACCCTACAGCGCGCCCTTGGATCGTCATCCGAAGTCGATATACCAACCATACTCTCAAGCCACAAAGTCCCAGAATATGATAGTACTAGGAAAACTAAAGTTCCCCAAGAGTCGCGAGCAAACAATTCTAAACACATCTGAGTTCTATTCCTAACCAGGTTTCCTTCTCGTGGCTCGCGTAAGACAACACAATGCCCTACCAACCATATATCCCCTCACTGGAATACCTCATGACCACACAAGGATCATATACATGCCCCAAGGGCCGCCACAAAGGCCAAACAAACGTCCTAAACAGGACCGCCACCAAGGCCAAACAAATGTCTTAAACAGGACCGTCACAAATACCACTTGTCCCTAAGGACCGTCACGAAGACCACTCGTCCCAAAGGACCGTCACGAAGACCACTTGTCCCGATGGACCGTCATGAAGACCATACATCCCGAAGGACCATCACGAAGACCACTCATCCCGAAGGATTGCCTCAGCAGGCCACACGTCCCGAAGGACTGTCACGAAGACCACACATCCCGAAGGACCGCCTAAACAGGCACATAGGCTAAACAGAAATGAAACTTTCCATTCTAACTCACATAAAACTTTCCATTTTAAGAACTTTCCACTTCTGGAAACTTTCCTCTTTTAGAAACTTCCATTATAGGAGACTTTACCCCTTTAACCACACTTCACGAAAATTTTGTACTCCGAACACCATCTCATCTTGTTACTTAGTCGCACAACCAAACACCCCTAACCGACCAAGTAAACAAGAGAGATGGGCTGGAATACTCCATTTCCACTCCAGCCACGGACTACAACTAGGACCATGCTAGACAAGTTCAAGTTGCGACCTGCTTCTCAAACTACTTCTTGAACCTTGCCTTCATCCTCACCTCTGGCTTCCAAGTCTGCTCCTCAACACCATCACAGTCCGAAAGGACTCTCATCAAAGGAATATTCTTCTTCTGAATTTTCTTGATCCTCCTCTCGAAAACCCTCACTGGTCTCGCCTCCAAAGTCATATTAGGCTGAAGATCCTCAGGAATCTTATCCAACAACTGATCATCCTCACGGAGACACTTCCGCAAGATAGACACATGGAAAACCTTGTGGAACGCACGCATAACCTCAGGCAACTACAGCCTATTTCTACCGGTCCCACCCGCTCAATCACTCTGAACGGACCCATATACCTCGGACTCAATTTAGTCTCTGACAATGACCTGTTCGGAACCCGCAACATGGCCATCTTGAGGTACACTTGTCTCCCACCTGAAACTCAAGATCTCTCCTCCTCTTATCGGCATAACTCCTCTGCCTATCCTAAGCTTCCTTCATGTTCAGCTTGAGCACCCGAATCTTCTCTGAGGTCTTGATACTAGGATTTTTGTGTCTCTATCCTAGTAGGTTCAATTAACCTTATGCATTGTAGTACTTAAGGTGTTAATCCAAATAGGATTATGCTAATCACAAAAGATGCAATCAGGATAGTACAAGTTAAGCCAATTCAGATATGGGGGTGGTATCTATCAACCTAATGAAGCAGAAATGAAAATGCAGCAATCAAAACAACTTAAAGAAATACTAAGCAGAAATTAAGCTACTAAACAAGTGCAATAAACAAGACTAAGGAGAATTAACTAATAAGCAGAAGTAACAAGAGAAAACTAGAAAAGAGCAGAGCATAAATAAGAAAATAAACTGGAGCTCGACCTAGCACTCGATCGAGCATAGTATGAACCAAGGTCGAGTGCATGGACGAGTGATGCAGAACAGAAGATTAAACTTAAAACTAAATGCAGAAACAATAAAGCAGAAAAAGACAAGTAATTAAATGCAAGAAACAGAAGCAAACAAGTAGCAAATAGATCCTAAGGATGGGAATTATTGGTTGGTATTAAACTTAATCTATCTAGGTTGCTTAACAAAACTCAATCAACAAAGAGCTAATCCTTAGACAATGATCTTAAGGGCTTACCAATCCACTCTCATGACAGAGGTAATCAAGTTTAGTAACATCCTAACCCAACTCTCATTGGTGAAACCATACTAAACAGGCTTTAAGAATCAGATCATTAATGTCAAAAATCACTTTAAACATCTAATCTCTTAGCATGTTTCATGCTAGTCTCTAGACTTAGCCTTATCTAGCAACTTAAACATTGGTGTGATGCTAAGAAGCTTAAGATCTATCATTACCTTCTCAGTATAAGAATAGCATAGAGCATATCTAATCTAGAAAGGATTTTATGGAATTCAAGCTTAAACAATCCTAAACAAACTAAGTTCTCTACCAACCTAACCCATCCTTAAGAATCTATCTCTACTCAGAATCTAATAAATGAGATGTAAGAACACAAACCCAGAAAATGATGAAACAGACATAATCATAAAGATGATGGTAAAATAAGCAACTTTGTAAAAGAAATCAAATGAAAATACTTAAAGGATCAAAAGTTATGAAGATTACAATTTTTGGTGGCTAGACCTAAAAAAACGAGATTGTTCTGTGGCCAGAGTTAAGAGACCTATTTATAGAAAAGAAGGGAAGCCCTAGTTAGCTAGGAGACAAAATAGAGAGGTGGCTCACAATTCGACCATGTGCTCGGTCGAGTGCATGGTCGAGAGACCTCTTCTTCTGCTTCTTCCAACGGTCGAGTCCTCGATCTGGGATGATATCTGTTCAGTAAATTCGGGATAACTTTTGCACCATAACTCCGATCGGCCTGAGACCACCGGCAATGGAAAGCTAACTCAGTTTTCTATAACTTTTGTGAAGATCTTGGAAGCTGAATGCCAACGGAAGATCTTTATTCGGGTCGATCTTTGAGGGACTTATTTTCAATCCGACCGAGTGTTCTTTGGCAAACGGTCGAGTGTGTGCTCGACTCCATTGTCGAGTGGTTGCTTTCCTCCTCTTTTGAGCCTTATTCCCTTGTTAGATTGTCCCTTTTTGATCACAACTTCTCCTTTGTGCTTCCAAAGTACCTAATTCACCTGTTTATGCATACAAATATGCAAATGCAATGCAGATTCTATCCAAATGCATAAACTGAGAATAAAAGACATAAATGTGCTAAAACTAACTCTAAACAATGCAAAACAGGAGATAAATGCATGCTAAAATATGGTAAAATATAGAGTTATCAGGTCTCCTGAACAAAACTAGCACCAAACATGCACCTCTCCCCCACCTGAGTCCAGCATAACGGTGTACGACATGGTCTCCCATACAGAGCCTCATAAGGAGTCATCCCAATACTCGTCTGGTAACTGTTGTTGTAAGCAAACTCTACCAAGCTCAGGTGATCTGCCCAATGGCCACCCCAATCCAACACACACATTCTCAGCAAATCCTCCAACGTCTGGATTTTCCTCTCTGACTGCCCATCTGTCTGGGGATGATAAGTTGTGCGCATATGCACCTTGGTGCCTATCTCTGCCTGCAACGCCCTCCAAAACACCGAAGTGAACTTCAAATCCCTATCAGACACAATACTCGCTGGCATCCCATACAAACTGACTATCTCTTTCACATATTTCTTAGCTAAGACCGCAGCTCCAGCAGTCTTCTTAATGGCTAGAAAATGTGCCGACTTAGTCAACCGGTCAACAATGACCCAAATAGCATCAAAAGTCCGGGACACTGGCAAACCAACCATAAAGTCCATGGTAATCATATCCCACTTCCACTAAGGAATGGGAAGACTCTTCAGTAACCCGCTTGGAACCTGATGCTCAGCCTTCACTAGCTGACACACATCGCACCTCACGATCCAACTAGCCACATCCTTCTTCATCCCGACCAAGTGATAGTACCTCTTGAGATCACGGTACATCTTAGTCGCTCCTAGATGAATGGAGAAGTGGGATATGATTACCATGGGCACACAAATTCGCCCGTCCACCAATATAGTACCATTATCTGAGACCTAATACTCTGAATCAACATTCTTAGAGGCATTCACCAGCCCCAAGCCCAATGGATCCAGCGATACTGCACACAAACTCAACGACTGATCTCTCCTACCAGAGACTCCATAACCTGCTCTTGAGTCGAAGCTACCCTCTTCCGACTCAGAGCATCTGCAACCAAGTTAGCCTTACCAAGGTGATAGGCTATCTCCAAATCATAATCCGCCACCAGCTCCATCCACCGCGACTGCCTCAAGTTCAGCTTGGGCTGAGTGAATATGTACTTCAGGCTCTTATGATCAGTAAACACATGTACCTTTGCACCATAAAGATAAGATCTCCAAATCTTCAGTTCAAAAATTACAACAGCCATCTCCAAATCATGAGTAGGATAGTTGTCCTTATGCTTCCGCAACTGCCGGAAAGCGTAGGTAATCACCTTCTCATGCTGCATCAACACACATCCCAAACCAACTCCGGATGCATCTGCATAAACCACATAGGGTACTCCCTGCTCTGGCAAAGCCAACACTAGTGTAGTAGTCAGCATCTCCTTCAGGCTTGCAAAGCCCTCCTCGCACTCCTTTGACCAGACAAAAGAACCATCCTTTCCCGTCAACTTAGTCATCGGATGTGCCTTGCTTGCAAAGCCCTGCACAAATCTCCTGTAGTAACCTGCCAAACCAAGGAAACTCCTGATCTCTGTGGCATTCTGCGGTCTAGGCCGAACCCTGATAGCCTGAATCTCTCCAGATCTACAAAAACTCCCTTTGCAGAAACAATATGACCCAGAAAACCCATCTCACGCTGCCAAAACAAATTCTGCTCCAGCAGCTTCTCCGGAACCACTCTTAAATGCATTGCATGCTCCTCAGGAATTTTAGAATAAACCAAGATATCGTCGATGAAAATGATGATAGACACGTCTAGAAACTCCTGAAACACGTTGTTCATCAATCTCATAAACGTTGTTGGCGCGTTAGTTAACCCAAAAGGCATCACCACAAACTCATAATCCCTTACCTCGTCCTGAAAGTCGTCTTCCTCACATCTGCTCATCTATTGGTATCTGTTGATAACCCGACGCCAGATCTACCTTGGAGAACTAAGTAGCACCTCTCAACTGATCCAACAACTCATCCATCCTGGGAAGAGGGTACTTGTTCTTCACAGTGACCCGGTTCAATCCCCGGTAATCAATGCACAAGCGGAAACTCTCATCCTTCTTCTTAACAAATAACATCGGCACTCCCCATGATGATACACTAGGAAGGATGAATCCCTTGCTCAACAAATCCTCTGGCTACTTCTTCAGCTCTGCCATCTCTGCTGGAGCCATCATGTAAGGAGTCTTGGATAACAGTCTCGTCCCCGGTTCCAGTTCAATCGTGAAAGGATCAGACCGAGATGGTGGTAATCCCCGGAAAGACTGAAACATATCCTCAAAGTCCTCCACAACCTGAATGCCGCTAACAATAGACTGCCCCATTGACTCTGGCATTGATATGGTAACCAAATAAGTCTCACGGCCCTTCTCGATCATCTTCCCAGCCTGCATGGCCGAGATCACGAGACTCCCCGAAGTCGGTCTAATACCCTGGCAAACCAACTTTCCCCTTGGACACTCAAAATCCACTCTACCCCGATGGCAATCCAGATGAACCATATGTCGATGCAACAAATCCATCCCGAGAATAACATCATACAACTCCACTGGACTGATAAGCAAATCCGCTGGCCACGACTCTCCTGTGATCTGAATATCAACTCCCCTAGCTCATCCAATGACTCTCAAAAACTTGCCTCCCGCAACTCTGACAACTCATGTACGTTCCCCAGGTTCTCCTCTGATATCCACACCCTCCGCACACTCCGGGGTAATGAAGCTATGAGTAGCTCCAGAATCAAACATAACGTGGGACTTAAACCCGCCCACCAAGAAGGTCCCTATACAAACCTCATTTGTTGAGAACCTAACACTTTATCACAGGCAAAACATAAAATCTGAACCTACTGAAAATTCACAAAGTTTAAGTACCAGAAATTATACATGTGATTGCCCCGGCACTGGTTCCACCAGTCTCTACCGCCATGTACACCCTTGGAGCCTGCTCAATCCGTGCCACCTGCTGCACTCCAGGCTGCACCACATGCTGCACTGCCGCCACTGCCATCTGCTGAAACTTGGGACACTTGGGCTTGATGTGCCCAGGCTCCCTGCAATGATAGCATACACGAACCGTTGTAGTCGGAGAACTCCTCTGGGGACAGCTAGCTACCTTGTGATCCATGCGCTCACACCCAAAACACCATGTATCACTCGGTCTCTACGTAGCCTCCCACTTCCTCTGGGTTCCCTGCGTAGGCTTGCGGCCCTTGCTAGAACCTCCCCAATGATGAGCCTTCCTAGGATGCACCACTGGACTAACCGTCATTGTATGTGCCTAGATATCCTGCTCAATCTCCGCTGCAGTTTCCACCAGCTCTACATGCGTAGCATAACTCCATCCTCTGCAATGGACCTTCAAGTCATCACGAAGAGCCCTCATATACCTCCTGATCTGAGCCTCCTCGGACTCTATAGCCTGACCCCCATAAGACAGAAGTTGACTGAACTCCAAGTCCAGCTCCCGCACTGACCGTATCCCCTGAGATAATTGAAGGAACTGCACCTCCAACCGGTCTAATGCCTCCCTCGGAAATTACTTGCGGTTGAACTCCTCCACGAAGTCAGCCCAAGTCATCTCCCTCTGCACTCTCCTTGCAGCCACTAATCTCCACCACACCTGAGCATCACCAAACAAATTGTGGATCCCTATGTCCACCCAAAACTCCTCTGGACATCTGAGCGTCTGGAAGTTACGTTCCACACTTGTCCTCCACGCATCAGCAGCCGTAGGATCTGTACCACCTGAAAACCGAGCAGTATCAATGCTACGCATATCCCTCATCATAGACAGATAACGACCATGTGCTCCCACATCCGCAGCCACTAGCTGCCGCTCCTCCGCCACCACTGGTGGCACTACCTGAACCTGAGTTGGTGCCACTACCGGCAACCGCTCCAACAACTGTGCTAACAAGCCCGCAAGATCAACTCCTCCAGGGACTCCACCTGTTGGGACTCCCACACCCGAGACCCTAGCACCACCGGCCACTCGAATACGAACATCGTCCCCACCGGCCACAGTCATGGATCCCTCCTGAAGGCCCTGCGACTCGCCAACACCCTCAGCTGTCACACTCTGGTCCACAGTATCACTAACTGTTGGGGCTCTGCCCCTACCACGACTACGTCCGCGTCCACGACCACGACCAGCAACAACATCCTCTCTAACCATCTGCACTACCATGAACAGAAAACTAAACAAGCAATTTTAACCATAACACAAAAACATAACTCACCGTGGAATCACACAGTAGGCTCGAAAAGGATGTTCTGGGACTCCATGCCACACACAATTGACTAACTCACATAATCAATTGAAGCATGCAAATCCCAAACATCTACAGCACAATGCCTAGCGAACCCAAACCTAGAACCATAAGTGCTCTGATACCAAATTTAAACGACCCTACCAGTTTTTTCTAATAAATAATAAATAGTAATAATAATAATAATAATAATAATAATAATAATAATAATAATAATAATAATAATAATAATAATAATAATAATAATAATAATAATAATAATAAATACTCTACAACTAGTGGTCCCATACCCACTAGCCACCTAACAACAATCACACAACAACGGATAACACAAACCATAACATTAAACCAATAAATATCCAATAATTAATAACCAATATATAAATTCTAGCAAATCTAATAACCAAACAGCAGGAAACATAAAACCAGCAACCTAGTAATGTTCTAATGACCCAAATCTAGCAACCTAGCAATATCAGACAACAACCAATCGAGTCCCTAGAACATTCTTCTCTTCATTGCCTTGATTCCACAATCACACTTTGCCTTTACCGGCACCACAAATACAAATTGAGATGCATGAGTATTTAATAAACACACATTAAGGCAATTCTCTCATCTACTGGGCTATACACACAAGCAATAGAGACATCTCTAACCATCAACCAACAATCAACAACCAACAATAACAAACCAGGACTATACATCGACCTACACCAGCGGGGTTGCATCGACCGACAAAAGCTTGCATCGACCGACACACACACTGCATCGACCGACGCATGCTCGACATAGCACGAAAACCCTAACCGTATCAACCGACGCCTCCACATGGCATCGACCGATGTTCCTAGGACAAACGCGTCATCCTCGCATTTGCATCGACCAACGTACAAAGTGCATCGACCGATGCACATGCCGAACATCTTTTTTCCCCGAAGCTTCTCGCGGATCTTCGTTTCTACAACCCTAAAACTAGATCCCAAGTCACAAGAAATCTTCACAAAGTCCCATATAACATTCTAACAAGCCAATCAAAACATAAACAAGCAGATCAGAGAAATCTCCAGCTTAAATAAGCCATTGTCATGCACTTACCTTTGCCACAGACGAATCTGAACCTTAAACAAGAAAATAACACTTCCAGGAAGCTCATACGATGATCCCAGCTTCAGATCTCTACAGGAACAGCTTCCAATCTCCGAAGAACCTCAAGAACACTCAAAAACTCTTTCCTCTCTTTTTTTCTCCCAAAAACGGCCAAACCTCAGTCACAACACGACAAACCCCTTTTATACACGTTTCCCAGGGTTTTCCTAACCTAAAACGCAACTTTTAACTTAAACTCGTCCGCACAAAACCGACCTTGCATCGATTGATGCATCCCTTAAACCGGATAAGATTGAACTTATTTCTTCTAAGTGAGTGAATAAAGTTATAAGTTAATAAGCCCAAATTCGAGGATCACTCAGCCGGATTAGAAAGGTATAGAAACTCGTCAAGGTGCAAGGAGCAACGAGGGAGATTTAATGGATTGAGGGGTCACGCAGCAGTTGCGGAAGGCTGCTGATATTCTCAACTCCAGTCGCTGCTAAATATGACACACTAGTCTAGCAAGAGAAGGTTGTTGCTTGGATATTACACACAAAGAAACAAAGAATTGTTCTAGACAAATAACAAAGAGATAGAGTCATAAAATGAAAAGGAAAATTGATTGATGATTCTCAAGTGAGATTACATGTGTTTATATAGGGATAAGAAACTTAGTAACAAAGTCTAATATTAATTATTCTTGAAACTAAAAGAAAATAAATATAGATAGTTGAATGGAGACCCAACTCTTGAAGTTTTTCTTCCCAAGGTGTCCTTCCCAAGGTGTCCTTCCCAAGGTGTCCATCCCAAGGTGTCCTTCCCAAGGTGAGTTGAACTCCATTTTCGTCACCCCTCTTTGACCAAAAAATAATGTAATTATTTTGGGTTTTCTTGGGCTTGTATTAGGCTCAAAGTAGGTTGGACTTGATAGCTATCATCTCCAATAGATTTTCACATGCTCTCTTCGACCATAAGCTCTTGAATTAGCCTATTAAGTGCATTCCTTAGCTTCTTAGCTTTTGCTCTAGTCATTGGTCCTTCAGGTACAAACAATGGTTCCTCTTCAACAAGTTCCTCGGGTTCAACCTCAACTACAAGTTCCTCGGGTTCAAGCTCAGCTACAAGCTGCTCCTCATTAGCTCAATCCATGATCACATCATAAGTACTCCAATTGCGCTCAGAAAAAGATGATGAACTAGGTTGGCCAAATGAAGGCATGATAAGTTTGGAGATTCAGAGTATCAACACCACCAACTCTTGGGTTCCATAGTACCCATTCATACAATGCATGATAAATCTGCAAAATGACCACTCTTCATCGACAATAATGCGTACTCATTAAGAACCTTCTATGCTCATCGCCATTAGGAAACAACCTTTGAAAACATTGCATCCTCTCACAAGAGATTTCTCCATCGCTATAGGGATCTTTTCTTGTAATATCCTCATTAAGCCATATATCACTATAAAATCTTCAACAAATATAAAAATATTATATATTGTCAATAAAAAAATTAAACATATAATTTAAAATTTTCCTAGGATTTAAAGAGTGGGCTAGATAATGTAGATGGGTGTTATTCTTCGTCCAACGAGCCACTAAGATCTTATAAATAATTGTAACGCCCCTGGGTCCTATGTGAAGATTAGAAATCCGGGTGCGATCGTTTAAGTTTGGTACCAGAGCCTCTTGGGAGGATGGTAGTTCTCCTAGATATCAATAGCTCGAGGGGATATGGCCCAGTAAAAGGTGGCGATTGGGGCATTACAACAACATTGTAAATGATCCTATATTAAGACATTTGACGATTTTCTTTCTTGTAGTTCTCAAGCTTCACCTTCTCAATAATAGAATCCCACATCTCATATACCAAATGAAGGCATGACTTGTTAGTGTCACAAAATCTAATCATATCATATATAGGTCTTGTGAAATCAATAATATAAGAAACTTTTTCCCACCAATCATCATCCACAATCGTCTTTTTAACAAAGCTTGCTTTTCCTAATTATACTCTTTATAAGTAGACCAATCCTCACTTATAACCATAGCTTGAAGACCTCTTTTGATAAGCTTAATCTCTTAAGCATCACAATGATGGAAGCAAAAAGAGTATCTACAACTGAAATTATGTTGTAACATCCGTGAACCAAAACTATGCGTTTTGGGGATGGATGTCGATCGACACCATGGGTAGTGTCGATCGACACCAATAGTTTCTGGTTCGACCAGATTAATTTAATTATCGATTTTTGGTCGGTTTGGTTTGGAGAAAACCATTGAACCGAGCTATTTAAAGGATTTGTCGACAGAAAGGGTTTTGGAAGTTTATTTTTGTCGCCGTTCTTTTGTTTTTGAGAGAAAAGAGAGAAAAACAAGTGTTCTTGAGATTTTTGTGATTTTTGAGAAGATTGTTGGCTGTCCTTGGGAGATCTGAGGATGGGAAGGTGTTAGAAGCTAGCTAGGAGGGCTGGATTCGTTGCTATTGGTCTGAATCTTCCTGCAAAGGTAAATACAAACTAATATTTTAAACTTTCTTTTGTAATCTAGATTAATTACATCGTGAACATTTCATAATTATCTTTAAAAACTGAAAATGATTATATTGTTATAAAGCAAATAACTATTTTAACTTATAGTTAAATATTCATCTTAAGTTTACTTCATGTCTATCCATCTCATGTCCACCACTTAACTCTGAAACAACATAAATATAAACAAAAAGATTGTTATAAGACTTAATGATAGTTAAACTGTGAAGAAATATTGTTAAAATAGTGTTATATTTTCATTAATTAGTGGCTAAACATAAAATAGTGTTATGTTTCTTAATAATTAATATTTTTATGTAGGTTGTTCAATGAAATCATTGTTACTGCTAATCTTGGAATAAATGGAGATAATCTAACCTTGATTAGAGAAAAATAATTTGCAAGTTGGTTACAAGAACATGTAAGGAATTATGATTATTATTTTAAAGCTGTTTTGAATTTATGATTAAATAGGAGCCGATTAAATAGTCTTATTCTTATTTTAATTAAATTTAAAAAAACACGTTTAAGATACCATAAACTAGATTTTTAATTTTTAGAAAATATTTTATTTTTATTAATAGTTAAAACTTCTGAGCACTCAAAAGCGCCTAATTTTTCCAAAATATTTAGTAATTTTTGGAATTTTCCCCTAAAACTTACTAATTATTTATTATTGAAACAATCCAACCTGTTTTCTTTAATAATAATATAATTAAATACCCCATAATATTTAATTACAATCCAAATAATAAATCAACAACAAATCAACATGCACAGCGGAAGACAAACCAAACCAACTCCAATTTAATATAAATACCATATCAATTAAAACCAATAAAAAATCATCAATCTAACATGCTTCTAAACCAGGTTCCAACATTAATAAATATAACCAAGACCAACAACACATAACCGAGACCCTATATCATCCTCCTCTTCATCGCCATGATGTCACGCTACACATTACCTGCACCAATACACAATGAGATGCGTGAGTATTACCAGAAATACCCATTGAGTCAATCCTCCTATCTACGAGCTATACACACAAGCAAATCAAGAGTATAACCAAAAATAAACATAACAAACCAGCCATTGAACAGAACATCCAACAACACATTCATAACACCTACACATCATCACACAAAATAAGTCATACAATCCAATCGCTCAGATAAGCTCATGGTCACACACTCACCTTAACAAGCAGATTCTAACAACAAAAACAACCAGGAGAAACTCTCCTTGTATCTGCAACAGTCCAGAAACATCCTACAACAAGTCACACAAACAAAAGCAACCTTGAAACAAACTAGACATAAACATCAGTAAATAACAGTCTCAAAGACATAACCTTAAAATAAAATCTAACTATTAACTATTAAATCCCTCCAGTGGAAAGCTAGCACTAGTCGTCACAGAGCTTCTCTCAAAGTTTCGTGCCGATCAGAAATAAGAAGAGACCAAGATCTCAGTTACAATCTCTGATGGTCCCAACTTGCGTCTAAGAAAATGTGTCTTACGAAACTGCCAATAACTCATCGAGTTTAAATCCAAATCCACTTCTGTAAACAGTAGAATGACTATTAAAGGCTTTGAAATGCCTCTACCAAATTTTTTTACCTTTGAGTACGATTTGATATGTCGAAACTGTTTCCTCCCAAACTCTAACGATTCTGACATGCGTCAATTTCCAACAGATAATGACATTTTCCTTGGTTCTCAAATATTAAAAGAGAATTTGTTAAATACCTTTTTAGGATACTTCTTTACAAAAATACTCTTTATTTTTGAATATTTTTATTTTTACCCTCTTTTACACAACAATATGTTAAATTAATTTTTAGATTTTTTTTTCAGGTATGGGTTCTCTACTTTACATTTAAGATATTCTGAGAGGATAGAATTTAGTATTTGGAGTTTAGGCCTTAGAATTTAGTTATTTTATACATAGAAAAATGGTATTTTGAAAATGGACGACATGGGAGGATATTTTTGAAAAGTGATATAGGAAAATGAGTATTTTTAAAATCTCCCATTCTAAACATATGATATAAAAATTTGCACGTTTTTGGTTTTGGGGTTCAAATTTTGAAACAATCAAATATAACAAATATTTTTAATGATCCTACTAATGTTAGCAAATACATACAAACACACACATCCATTAAAACTATCAAATTTAGTGATTTTCAAATTTGTGATCAAAGTAGTATAAGTGATTGTATAAGTGTAGTGTGTTATATGGAGAGATATATATGTTACAAGTGATTTTTGTTTTGAAATTTTGTTTTGTTAAAAAATGATACATGAGAAGGTTGTGTACGTACATTCTAACTTGACTAAATAGAATGTTAAATCATCAAATACGGCATTTTACGAGAAATCAATTTTTTTTTTTAAATCCTTTATCCCAAAACCGTCGAAAATCCATCGAAAATATTTTAAAACCGACAAATTCCCGGCATACATCAAAATTTTCAAATAAACCCGCAAGATTTCCCGAATTTTTTTAAAAACCATCAAAATGCATGATATAGATAGTCTTGAAAAAGTTGATTATTGGACTAGTGTTTGATATGACTACCAAAATGATGTGATGGATCTCTATGTAAAATTTGTCATCAAATACTCCAAAGTTTCTTTCCAAAACTTCTATCATTCACCCGAATATCGAAGACATTGACATAATTTCTTTAGATACTTGCAAAATATATGATATTAACTGAATAAAAATCTAATATTTTACAAATACAATTTTAAACCAATTTTTTTTGTTGTAGATAATTTCAAAGTGGCATATATGATTTGATAAATGCAGATGGAGTAAATCAGTCTTTGTTTTCAAAAGTATTTGTTAAATAATATAATAAAATTCTGTTTTTAGTAAGCGTCCATGATTATAAAATTTTGAAGTTTAAAACCACTTATGTTGTTGTTGTCATCGTCTTAATGATCAAAGATTTAGAGGAACATTCATAACTTTTCTAATGTGAAACGACCCGTTTTTTATGTAATAAATAATAATAATAATAATAATAATAATAATAATCTAAATTAGTGATTTCGTACTCACTAGCTACCTAACCACAAACAACCAAACAGCAGAATATAACCAACACAATATCATTAATTCAATAACCAACAAATAACAAACCAATAACCAATAATTCAATTCAAGAGAGTCATAAAACATGAAACAGCAACCTAGCAATGTTATAATAACTCATCTCTAACAACCTAACAGAAGTTAGACCACAGTTAATGAGACACTAGAACATCCTCCTCTTCATCGCCTTGATTCCACGATCATACTTTAACTTTACCTGCACCACAACACATATGAGATACATGAGTATTTTATAATCACTCAGTGAGGCAATCCTCCCATCTATTGGGCTATACACACAAGTAATTGAGATATCTATGACACCCCGATTTCAGAGACTTGCGGAGAGGTTTAAAAAAATTGATTTGGCCACCTATGACACCAAAGTGCACTTATCTTTTCGGTCAAGGGTCCTAAGAGAACTCCAGAGTTAAGTGTGCTTGAGCTAGAGTAGTCTTAGGATGGGTTACCTTCCAGGAAGTGATTGTCAGAACTATGCAAGTAAGGACAAAATACAGGGAAAGATCATGTGGTGATTTGTAGGGACGGTAACAAGTCTTTAAAGACTCCCGGACGTAGCAAACCGACCGTCGGATATGGATAGGCTCATGGGTCTAGTGAGAGGACGTGAGGCCCATTAAGGAAGGTGGGCCCATGGACTGGGATTGGACATGGAGCCCACTGAGAGGTGGAGCTCGGGGCGTTACAAGTGGTATCAGAGCCGAACCTAGACGAGTGTGGAGTCGAGTGGGCTCACACCGTCAGGGGGTGACGGTCTTGGTGAGCAACGAGGACGTTGCGATCTGTTAGTGGGGGTGAATTATGACACCCCGATTTCAGAGACTTGCGGACAGGTTTAAAAGAATTGATTTGGCCACCTATGTCACCAAAGTGCACTTATCTATTCGGTCAAGGGTCCTGAGAGAACTCCAGAGTGAAGCGTGCTTGAGCTGGAGTAGTCTTAGGATGAGTGACCTTCCGGGAAGTGACGGTCGGAACTGTGCGAGTCAGGACAAAACACAGTGAAAGATCATGTGGTGATTTGTATGGATGGTAACAAGTCTTTAAAGCCTCCCAAACATAGAAAACCGACCGTCAGATATGGATGGGCTCACGGGCCTAGTGAGAGGACGTGAGGCCCATTAAGGAAAGTAGGCCCATGGACTGGGAGTGGATATGGGACCCACTGAGAGGTGGCAGTCGGGGCGTTACAATATCTCTAACCATTAGACAACAATCAATAACCAAACACAAACCAGACAACTGCATCGACTGACACCAACTGGAGTCGCATCGACCGACACCTCCACATGGCATCGACCGATGCTCCAAGGTCAAACTGTGTCGTCCTCGCATTGCATCGACCGACACATAGAGTGCATCGACCGATGCACATGCCGAGCATCGTTTTTCCTGAAGCTTCTCGCCGAATTCCGTTCCTAAACCACTAAGAACACAAAACCAATACCGCAAAAAGCTTCCCAAAGCCTCTTGCGACTCAACAACATTCTAACAAGCCAAATAAACACATAAAACAAGCAAATCAGAGAAATATCAAGCTTAGATAAGCCATGGTCATGCACTCACCTTTGCCAAGAAGATTTTGAACCTTAAACAAGAAAATCTACACTCCTAGGAAACTCCTACAATGATCCCAGCTACAGATCTCTACAGGAACAGCCTCAAATCTCCGAGAACACTCACAACCCTTTTTCTCTCTTTCTTTTTCTGCAGAAACTGTCAAACTCGGCCAAACCCTCGAGTTTCTGCTTTATAAGCGATTCCAAGGTTTTCCTAACCCCAAAACGGAACGTTTAACTTAAACTCGGTTCGCAAAACCGACATTGCATCGATCGACACTACACTTTCATCGATCGATGCACATCCTAAACCGGGATTCCGGTTCGCGGATGTTACAATTCTCCCCCCACCAACATAGATTCATCCTCGAATCTCGAACAACCATCAGCCAAGGACTCTCGTGCAACCGTCTCCACGGCCCGCACCGATCTACGAAGGTCACCTCTAGGCAATAAACTCACGTTCCAGGCATTATTTGCTTTTGACTTTTGGACTTTCCTTTACTCATTGACCTTTAACCTTGAGTTTCTATTTTAATTCTTTATGGACTGTATGTATTCTTAAATATTCTCATGCGCTGTAACACATGTCGGTTCTAGTTGTCTGTAAACAACAAATCAGAATTATCATTTGTAAAATAGAAAATCAATTGTATGAAAAAGTATGTAAGAAAAATTATTTACAAGAAATAAAGTTTGCTAGAATCTGTAGAAGGTTTACCAAAAAATAATTAAAAACGGATAAAATACCTATCAAATAAAAATTATCAAGAAAACACGCAAGTTAATTTATATGTGTATTTAAAAAACATTACAAACTATTGTAGATATTATATGTGGCTTTCTAACATACTTTGTTCGCATACGTTGTAGATATTCTAGCAAACTTTTTAACTCATATCTCTAAAACTTGAACATATGAATCCAACTCAAATATAGATTGTGATGTAGTAGATGAAACAAAACAAAAAATATAAAAGAAAAATTGAAAGATTAAAGGAGAAAACAATATAAAAAAAACAAAACGAGAGAAAAAAACGTATTTTTGGCTTTAATATTTTTTGTTATGAATTAAATATTATTTAACTATATGTAAAAATAGAATATTATAGTAAATTTGAAAATAGTGAAAAAAAATTACCATTCCAAGACTACAAACTACAAATTATGTAATGTGTGAGAGGGTAATTTTATTTCAACTGTAATCAAAAGTAAATTAGATAATGGTATTTAAAAAAAAAAACAATTCGACACCAATTTCTATTTATTTTATTAATATTAATTAAATGATCTTTGGGGTTTGACCCCGAAGAGATATGTCTTCCTTCCTCTTTCCCCTGCCCTGGTGGTCATCTGAAGAAAAAAAAAGAAAAAAAGAAATTAAATTGACTGTCTCAACCAAACAAACCAAAAAAAAAAAAGAAACGCTCGTTCGTCCTACTTCTTCTCTTCGCTCGTCCGCTCAACACAGCTTCAAGCTTCAAAAGCTCTCTTAATCAGATTCTTGAAACAACTAGGTTTTCTGATTTCAACTTCTACCTACTTTTTTGTTTTTTTCTTTCGCCGGCGCAAATTTGAGCTTCAATGGAGTTCGGAATCATCAATTAGGGTTTTGTTTACCTCGATTCGAACCAAGTAATCTCAGATCGACTTCATTTTCTGGATTTTGAGCTTTCTTGGTTGGTAGTATCTTATACAGTTTTGATGGTTTCTTTGTAGGTTCTTTTTTGGATGAAGAAGATGTTGAGAAATGAAGCTTAGATTGATTGATTGACTGTAATGGGTTGTGTATTTGGGCGAGAGGCGGCGGCAACATCTGAACCTAAACAAGGGAAGAGCTCTAAAGCTAGTGGAGTAGAAGGAGAGAGTAGTGTGCAAGTGACTAAGAAGAGTAATGGAGCTGTCTCTGAAGTAGAGAAGAAGAATGAGGAGGAGATTCTTCCTAAGGAGGAAAATGGCGATAAAGAAAGGAAATCGAAAGGTGATCGGAGAAGGTCAAAGCCTAATCCACGGCTGAGTAATCCTTCAAAGCATTGGCGTGGTGAACAGGTTGCTGCTGGTTGGCCTTCTTGGCTTTCTGATGCTTGTGGTGAAGCTTTAAATGGTTGGGTTCCAAGAAAAGCTGACACTTTTGAGAAAATCGATAAGGTCTTGATTGATTTCCACTTATATTTTGGTGTTTTTTTTTTGAAAATTTCTTCAAGTGGATTCCTTTTTTTTTTTTTTTCTTTTTTTGATGTTGTAGATTGGGCAAGGAACATACAGTAATGTGTACAAAGCAAAGGATATGTTGACTGGTAAAATCGTAGCGTTGAAAAAGGTTCGGTTTGACAATTTGGAGCCAGAAAGTGTCAAGTTTATGGCAAGAGAGATTCTTGTCTTGCGGAGACTTGATCATCCTAATGTTGTGAAGTTGGAAGGTTTGGTTACGTCAAGGATGTCTTGTAGCTTATACCTTGTCTTTCAGTACATGGATCATGATTTGGCTGGTCTTGCTTCAAGTCCTGTTGTTAAGTTCTCAGAACCCGAGGTTAGGCCTGCAGTATCTAAATTTATAGGGCTATTTTTAGTACCTTTTCAAAATTTCCTCTGCAAATATAAGGTCATTTTGGTCTCTTGCTAAGATCATCAGATTACTCCTCCATCTTGCAGGTGAAATGTTTAATGCGTCAATTGATATCTGGTATGGAGCATTGCCATAGTCGTGGCGTGCTTCATCGTGACATCAAAGGATCAAATCTTCTTATTGATGATGGTGGGGTCCTTAAAATTGCTGATTTTGGACTGGCAACAATTTTTGATCCAAATCACAAGCGGCCAATGACAAGTCGAGTGGTCACTTTATGGTATCGAGCTCCAGAGCTTCTGCTTGGGGCTACTGATTATGGTGTAGGTATTGATCTTTGGAGTGCCGGCTGTATTTTAGCTGAGCTCTTGGCGGGAAGACCTATTATGCCCGGTCGGACAGAGGTATCTGGTCAATTCCATCATCTTAATATTTCAGTCAATACTCAATATGCAAGTTGTGTTTTCCCTAGTATCTCCTTCTTAATAATATTTTAAATCTGCTTTTGTGCATGCACGCTCACAGACATACACAGATAGACAATGAATTTACATGAACATATTAGATTCCAAATTAATTCAGATCTCTCCATGCAACTAGAGTGGTTGCTTGGGTAGTTTTATTGAAAATTGGCACTTTCTCACAATGATTATGAAGATGAGCAAAAAAGTAAACCCACAGTGTGCATCGTCAACTTTTATTACCCTGCACTGCACTTTGAACTTCCTTGATGAAGTATTTTTTTACCTTTTTCTCTTTACTGGTCTATAAAAACTAGAAATGTTATAGGAGAGTTCGGCATGCTGAATAATTACTTATTTTCTCTGCATGCTTATGATCATCATGAAATAGGTAGAGCAGCTCCATAAGATTTACAAGCTATGTGGTTCACCATCAGAGGATTATTGGAAAAAAGGAAAATTCACACATGGAGCCATATACAAACCCCGTGAACCGTACAAAAGAAGCATAAGAGAGACATTTAAAGACTTCCCACCATCATCTCTTCCACTCATTGACGCCCTTCTTTCAATCGAACCAGAAGACCGCCAAACTGCGACTGCTGCTTTAAAAAGTGAAGTAAGTTCTTAGGTTTGATTTTGGTGATGCTGCTTTATATGAACTGGCCTGATTATTCTGAGCAGGTTTGAATCAGTTTACTCTGAATTTTTCACTTTCCAGTTCTTTACAAGTGAACCATATGCCTGTGAACCTGCTGATCTGCCAAAGTATCCCCCTAGCAAAGAAATGGATGCAAAGCGACGGGATGAAGAAACTCGGAGGTTAGTAACATTTTTCTCAATTGTGTCTTAATCATCGCTAACCTCAACTGATAACGTCTCTTTCTTATGACACTAGAAATACATTTGCAATTATTTCAGCATGAATACCAGCCCAATATGATTGAATATTCATGTTCAGCATATATGAATCTTAACATGACTTTTGGTGAAGATGCAAATGGTTGAAATATTTTGTATATTTTGGTGTACTCCACTCAAATCATGATTCATATACTGAAAAGCAGGGTAGTCTATACACTATTTCCTGGTAGAAATGAACCACAAAAGAAAAACATGTCCCACTTAGTATTTAGTTGTGTTCTCTCGATTTTTTTTAGTGGAGAGTTTTTCCGACCATACCATATACCGGTTGAGGATCCGACTTTGGCTAGATAGAAGCTGTTACCATCCAGATAGAGTGGAGTGAAACACATTTATTTTGGAAATTCAGATATTATTGTTGCGTCCACCATTACTTGTAGCTATTTTATACTGTATTTGCTAGCATGCATAGACTAACAGTTTTCTCCTGTGCAGACAAAGAGCTGCTAGTAAAGCCCAAGGGGATGGTGCAAGGAAGAATCGGCACAGAGATCGTTCAAATCGAGCGCTTCCAGCTCCTGAAGCTAATGCAGAACTTCAGTCAAATGTCGATGTATGTCCCTCCCAACTGTTTTCTTTTCAATAACATATCTTCTTTTCTACATTTATTCCTGTAGCTCGAATCAGGTTGCTTCTAGGCAAGTACTGTTGTAGGTTTTGGTGTATATACTTGTGCATTTAGGCTGTTGTCTATGTTAGGAAGTGAACTGAGTAATGGTTTTTTGTTATACCACCAATGCTTATGTTTTTAGGAAAGCAAAATCTTCACTAATGTTCTGCTTCTGGCATATCTACAAATACACACACACACAAAGACTGATCCGTTTATTTACATCATCTTTTGTATATTTTGACTCTAAACAGCAGAGAAGGAGATTAATTACACACGCAAATGCAAAGAGCAAAAGCGAGAAGTTTCCGCCACCGCACCAAGATGGTGGAGCAATGGGCCTACCATTAGGTGCCTCACAGCATATAGACCCGACATTTGTGCCACGAGACATGGTCTCATCCTTCACATCATCTTCTTTCAATTTTTCCAAAGACGAACCACCAACGCAAGTCCAGACTTGGTCAGGTCCTCTGGGTCATCCAATCACAGGCGTTTCAAGAAAGAAGAAAGATAACACTAAAAGCAGCAAAGGAAAGAGAGCAGTCGTGGCTTGAGAAAAAACTGTTTACTACTACTTCATGTATAACAATGTAAGTGTTTACTCTCTATTCTTTGTGGCTTCCCGAAGAGAAAATGTTTTAATTCTTTTCAAAATTTGCGTAGACTGTCATGTATTATAACTATATATTTATTATATATATATACACTACTTCTTTTGTTGTTATTAGTTTAAAAATATATCAATCTGTTCTTAACACTAGATAATTGACTTTGTTTTTCGCTTTTCTGCCTTGAGTCGTGATGTTAACGAGTAGACGCAGTCATATTTGCGTTCAGATGCACTTGTTTGTAAGGTTTATGGTTTCCACTTTCCACTGCATTTTTGCATCTAGGAATGTGTTTAACTTTTGGTGTTATCGCTGTGGTTAGACTCATTTGTTCATCTTCATTGAAATAAATCCATTACAAGTTCTATCGCAACGAGGTGACAACAAAAAACTAAGATGTGGTAATTATTAAAATATACTGTCTAAATTTTCAGACAGAGATTTTAAACAAGTTTAAAGTCACCAAAAACAGAGTAAAATAAAATAGATCAAAGCAAACTGGCATCTTATCATTACAGGTAAATTTCAAAGAAAAAATAATCGTCGCAGAGATCACAATTTAGTCAGGAACAATGCTATATACAGTAGCTACATTTTTTTCTTTGAAAGATACTTTATTCCAATCTGCGCTCAAGCTACGAGCTTCTTATTCCCTTCCTTCGGTTGAAGTTGAATCCCTCTGGAGATTGTTGTATTTCCTCATCTTCTTCAAGCCAGTATGTCTCCATAATTCTTAGAGCCTTGTCATAGATCTCACTGTTGTCATGGTTCTGAAGGTCCTCCATCTTGTCTAGCCCTCCTGCATCATCAATCAGCTCAGCGTAATGGTTCATGTCCCCTGTATTACCCAACTTCTTCTCTTCCTCTCCCACTTTCAAAATGTTTTCCAATGTTTTAAGGCAGGGAATTAGGATTTCTGGATCTAGACATCTTAGGAGATCGCATAACGGTTTTATACATCCTTGTTTTACAAGGTATTTGATCTGATCATGAGACCCTTCTGAAGCTGCATTTGAAATAGCCCACGCAGCTTCTTTCTTAATGTCAAATTCAGCACATTGAAGCAGCTTGACCAAGGGTGCAATCAAATTAGCCTCTAATACAACCTGGATCTGTTCTTTGGTTCCCGCTGTGATGTTTGAAATCGTCCAACAAGTTTCTTTTTTAATGCTTTTCTTATAGTTTTGAGTTAGAAGGTTGGCAAAACAAGGCAGAGCACCACTATTGATCACAAACTGTGTTTGTAGATCATCTCCACGTACTATATTTCCAACCGTGCGAAGCGCAGGAGTTACCACTGATATAGAAGGATGGAGGAGAAGTTCAACAAGTCTTGGGACAACACCGGCGTCGATGACAGTCTGGATTTTGTCATTGGTCTCTTTAGAGATGTAAAAGAGAGCCCAACAAGCATCTGTCAAGACTTGTTCATCGGTAGAATGAATTAATCGTCGAAGGGCTTGAAGCGCCTCGGGATTCACCTGGCCACCACCACGAGACAAGTTTGACAAGGTCCATGTGACTTGTCTAAGCATAGACAATTTGGTATGCTCATTAAGCTGATTGAGAAGCGGAACAAGTATTCCACAATTAAGAACATAATCACGGCACTGCTTTGAATCACCAGCAACGTTACCTAACGCCCATACAGCTTGTTCACGGACATCATCATTGGGTGAAGCAAGAAGCTGGACAAAGATTGGAACAGCATTGTGTTCGATTACGACCTTTGTGTGATCCGATGTTCCAGATGCAATGTTTGTTAGAGCCCAAGCTGCCTCTAATTGAATCTTAGGGTTATCTTCTTTCTTAAGAAACTCAACTAACCGAGGCACGACTCCAGAGCCTATCACTTTATCGATTGGAGGACTTCTGCGGATAGATAGAAGCTTCCTGATCTGAGTAGTTGAATTAAGCTGCAAGTCAGGATTTTCCGACCAAACCCCGGCGACCATATCGGACTAACTCTCCAACTTCATATCGTCGACAGAGCCCGAGAAATCATGAAGAGCTTCACGCCTCTTCTTCATCAGACTCTCCTCACGTTTGATTTTACGAACCTCAACCATGTTGTCTTCTCTCCTCCGTCTTCCCTCCTCCGCATCCACCGTAACTTTGTACTGGTTCCGGCGGGCCTCAGTCCTCGCGCTAGGTTTCAGCGACATGGCTCTGTTTCGAGAAGGAGATTCAATAAAGCGAATGAGAAAGAAAAATATTACTCGATCGATTTGCACACAGATAGACGTAACGTATTGAGTTCTGGTGTATATATAGATGGATCCTGCGGAGAAAAAAAGTAAACCCTAGATATGTAAATTTGACTAACTAATTAAAACAAAAAAGGTTTCCAATACCTGATTAAAAAAAGGGAACTAGTAATATGGAAACCTATTTTATAATGTTAATTATTTATACGCTAGGGCTATATAGAAATCTATTTGCATATGTATTTTCATTATATCAGATTAGATATATTCAGGAAAAATGAGATCCAGGGAACTGCATTTCTCAGTGTATTCGGCCCAGGTTTGGAGTCATGAATGTCTACTGGCTTGTCGAGCAAGAGGGTTCAGAGGTGGAGCATGTTATATTGTTTCTGTTTCTCCTCATAATGTTCAATGTTGTTGCCATAATGATGCTCCTCTAATGATTTAGCAATTTGGGTGTTAATTTACTTGAAGAGATAGAATTTCCTATTGTTGTTTTTTAAAACCGTTTTGAGTAACAAATCCAATGAAATAAAAACTATCGATATATATATATATCAACCGTAAGCTACACTTCAGTTTGCTTTAGATAAATCGTAAAAGCATGATCATTTGATGTGTTAATATTAAGCTTTAAAGTATATCTGTCAATTGGGCGGGCCGCCCATGGACATGCCCATGTCCATATACATATGGGCTGACCATGGTCAGACCAAAAAATAAATGGTCTATTTGGGTATTTGATCATTTTTGTCCATTGACCATATGGGCTTAACCAAATAGACAATGGGTTGCCCACTTACAAAAATGAGAAATTCCATTTACAACTAAATAATTTTAAATTATTATATTTTACATTTATAAATTTTTATTTTCATAAATACATTTATAATTTTTTTTCATAAAACAGATAAATTATTGTATTTGCGGAAAAGTGATTTTACGATTTTAGCGGGAAAACACAGTTTTACGGTTTTGGCAGGAAAATGTAATTTTACGGTTTTGGCGGGAAAACACAGTTTTACGGTTTTGGCGGGAAAACGTAATTTTACGGTTTTAGCTGGAAAACACAATTTTACGATTTTGGCGGGAAAACACAATTTTACGATTTTGGCAGGAAAAGTGATTTTACGATTTTGGCGGGAAAACACAGTTTTACGGTTTTGGCGGGAAAACGTAATTTTTCGGTTTTGGCGGGAAAACATAATTTTTCGGTTTTGGCGGGAAAACGTAATTTTACGGTTTTGGCGGGAAAACACAATTTTTACGTTTTTGGCGGGAAAACACAATTTTACGATTTTGGCGGGAAAACATAATTTTACGGTTTTGGCGGGAAAACACAGTTTTACGGTTTTGGCGGAAAAACACAATTTTACAGTTTTGGCGGAAAAATGCAATTTTACGGTTTTGGCGGAAAAACATAATTTTACGGTTTTAGCGAGAAAACGTAATTTTACGGTTTTGGCGGGAAAACACAGTTTTACGGTTTTGGCAAAAAATGTGGATTCTCTAATTTTGGTTTTGAGGAGAAACTGTAATTACGTAATTTTCCACCAAACTCATAATTTTAGAAGAGAAATAACAAAAAAAAAATAGATTTTATCAAAGAAACAACAAAATAAAATTCAGATTTTATAAAAGAAAATAACAAAAATAATACTCAGATTTTATAAGTGAATAACAACAAAAATAAATTCAGATTTTATAAAAGAAAATAACAAAAATAAAATTCAGATTTTATAAGTGAATGACAATAAAAAAAAAAATGGGTTGTCCATGGTCATGACCATTTGGAAATGGTCTTAATATGAGCATGGACACTTTGTGGACCATTGTCCATTTGGGACTGTCCAACTTTGGCCCATGCAAAAGAATGTCCAGATGGACTCGCCCAAATGGTCCATGGACAGACCATTTGACAGCTCTACTTTAAAGTGTATCCCCAACAGAGATTGGAACACGAAAAGTCTTCAATATTCTGGAGTTAAGCTAATTTTGAAGATGCATCATGATGTTACAAGAAGAATCAAACTTCGTAGCAGTTATATTACGAGAGATAAATAAGCAATAAGATACTTGATAACTTGGCAACGATAACTTGCAAGGTGGAATAAAAAGTTCTAGAAGAAATACAAAGTATTGTAATAATTTTCCCAAAATAGAATAAGTCTCAACGGACACAATCGCTCTATAGCAAACGAAACAATAAGAAGATACTGGGGGTTTGGGTTTTCGTGTTTTCGTTTTTGGTAATGGTAGTAAACGATTTCTACTTGGCCTTTTCCAACAAGAGCTCATCGATGAGCTCAGCTGCTTTCTCAACTGTGGTGATTGTCTGTGCTTTCTCCTCATCCATTTCGATCCCAAACTCTTCCTCTAGTCCCATCACAATCTCCACCTGTGAAACCCAACACAAGAGAACATATTAAATATGTATATCTATCTAGTTCTATATTTCCAATTTTGTTGCTTCTACAATAAACACAGCATATGCAAGCGACAAAATTTACAAGGAGTTGGAACTCAATGGTTGTTGTTAAAGCGGATGGGGATGTAAGACAAAAAGAATTACCGTGTCGAGAGAATCAGCACCAAGATCAACAAATTTGGTGGCAGCCTCAACTTTCATGGTATCATCATCAAGTGAGAGTTGCTTCTTGACAACAGCACACACCTTCTCCACTGTCTCAGGTTTAGCCTGATTTTACCATCAATCAAGTCAAGAAACCATGATCATTACAAAACAAAACGCATTGCTGAAACTTCTTAAGTAACGTTTTGGGGGTGTAAAAGTGAATTGGGAACACATCATCGTAATCATATATATATATATGAGAGAAGAAGAGACAAGAAGAGAGAGAGTCTTACAGCGCAGGAAACGGTCAAGCGGGTAGGAAGCTGACGAATCTTAAAAGAAAGATTGCTTCTTCCAAAGCTATTGCATTTTATCGGATTTACCGCTATCGCCTGCCGTCATCAAATCATCAAATCAGATTCCACAAAACACTTTCAATCACTACAAAGCAAAACTCGAAAAGAGATAACCGAAACAGCGGAAACAAGCTTCTCGGTTGCTTGAATTACCAGACAATGTTAAACAAGAAGCAACTAAGATCTATATATAAGAACCAATCCTTCATTTTAACAACGTTCACAAGAACTATTCCGGGAGCGATCAGATCGACCAGACTAAAAACCTCCAGAAAATAAATTCTTAGAAGATAAGTATTCCAATAACAAAAGATCTAAGCAGAAGCAGCCATTTCAACAGATCAAAGTCCTATAGCTAGGCAAACGATTCTGGAATTAGATGTCTACCATATTAACTAGATCGAGATCCGTGTCATAAAAGGCGAAGTGAAAGAAAAGTAAGAAAACAATCAGATCTGTTAACACGATTAGATGAATCAAAAGAGGAGATTAGAGGGAAGAAGAGAAATAGACCATTTGGCGAGGACGAGCTTGCAGGGAAGTGGACGCAGCAATGGAAGAAGCCATAGATTTATGAAGAGATCGGAGGCTGCTGGGGCGAAGAGATGTGGAGGCACAGTGAGAGAGTGATGAACCCAAGTGGGAGAGTTAGTTTTTTTTTATATACTTCTGAGATTCCAATGAAAGTGAACACAGATAAAAAAAGACAGGTGGGGGTGGGTGCTTTGGCAGATATATGTAGTAGATGCAGCTTGGAAAATGATGTTAATTCTTAAAGCTAATTATATTTTCTAAATCTAATTAATTATACTTTTTAAACTTTAATGAGTTCTTTGTTAAGTTGTAATTTTTTTCAATATTTAAATATGAAAAATAATTATATTATAGTAAAACTGAAAGAGAAACTTGTGATTCAATTTTATCCAAGGATTTAAATATGGTGTGCCCTTATCTCAAAAATTCTTTTATACATTATCCACTTTAATTCTATATACCTCTATACTTTTACAACTAGTCCTGGACGTTCGGTTATCGGTGCCGAATTTGAGAGAAGGAGTAAACCGATCGGCAGGTTTTTTTAGAGATTTCGGTTATCAGTTCGGTTCGGTTCGACAAGCCATAACCGAACGGTTATTCGGTTCTCTTCCAACTATCACCTATCCTCGAAGATCTGCCAGGGTTAAGCTGTTAAAATGAGATTGAGTTGCAGATCCGCCATGGATGACTGAAGGAAAGACGAATAGACGATGAAATAAGAAAAAATAAATAAACAAAACGCTATGTTACTTGCGTTTAAATAAATTTAGGATTTTTTTGGGCTTAATATATACATGGATGAATTGTATGGTCAGACCCAATATTATTACAGCCCACGAACTATTTAATATCATTGAAATAAAATAACAAAATCCTAACTCTAATTTGTTTCTCTTCCACTGCCTCTCAGACGTTTCTCTCTCTCCTTCTCCCTCTCACAAAACTGAAAATCAAAAGCCAGAGAACAAATCTTTTTATCTTTCCTGGTTTTCAATTCTTTGCAGTATAACTCACCATTTATCAGTTCTGTTGTCGTCTTTAGCCTAATTTTTCATCTAATCCCCTAATCGTTTTAAAGCTATGAAACTCTAGTTTTTATGTTTGAAGCTCGGGTTTGCTCGCTATCAAAAGGTTTGACATTTAATTTTTTTATGGATTTAATCGATTATACATGGTTGTAACTTCTTCATACTTTTTGAAGAGTTTCTCCATCGGATCTTCTGATTTTTCATAGAGGATGTATATTGTTTTCATATTCGGTTAACCGAATTAACCGAAATAAAATGAAATTCGATTCAATTCGGAATAGAATTTAAAGCAGATAACTGAACCGAATAAACCGAGTACCGAATGAACCGAACCAAATAAAAATTAGGTTTAATTCGGCAAAATTTTTAAAGAACCGAAAATTTAAAAAACCGAATAAACCGACCTGATTTAACTGATAGAACCGAACGCCCAGGTCTATTCACAACAATTCTAATTCTCAGTTTTGCCCCTTTTTTTAGTTTTGCATTATTTAATTAAACTAGAGATATTGAATATATTTAAAAAAACAAAAAAGAAAAAAACAAACCAATCATAACCCATCTCTTTCTCCCTTCCGACATCATCCGTACGACCAACGAAAAACAAATCTTCCACCATTAAAGCTCCATTGAAGCTCGTTTTAGGTAATTTTTGGGTCTATTCAACTGTTTTTGTTCAATTTCAACGTATTTGAAACTTGTTTATGGTGTAGGTAGTGTTGATGTGTTAGATTTGTAATGTGTTCTAATTTGGGGACATTCTTAGATTTAGATTAAAATCATTTTTTTGTATGTTGATCTTGTTAATTCTCATTGGTTCAAGTCTATTAGAGTCATATTACGTTTATAATTTATGGAACTAGTAGTTGAATCGAGCTAGATAGAAATTAGGTTTTCTCCTTTCTATAGATGTAGGTACAACAGATATTAACTGGTACAACTGGGACAACTGAAAGAAAGCGAGAAGTATTTTAATGCTAGTTTGTATTCTATTTGCAAGGAGTAATGAATAATAATCTTTGCACATTCATTCATTCTGATTATGAGAGAAATTATTTAAACAATGGAAATGAAATACAATGGATTTCAAGAGAAGTTGCTCGTCATGCTTTTTTAATGAAAGCACCTATTGAAGAGGTTACTTATTCTGCATTGGTTGATAAAATATACAAAAAGATGATGGTAGTTGCAGGGACGAAGATGAAGTTTAGCTATATTCCAGTTTCAGTGAATCCTAAGAAACCAATATATATTTTTGAGCGTGATGGTATCATGACTCTTTATGCAGGTGAAAAGTGTGAACATAAAGAGCTGCTCAGAAAGCTTGTATGACATTTTCCGTGATTAGTTTCTATGTAGGTGATGTTTGAAATAGTTTTTGTTTTGGTTGTAAGACTCAATTGTTCTATTTTTGACTGCAGGACTGGTTTCTGTAGTTACGGTACAACTGAATGTAACATGTACAACTAGGGTACACCTACGTTTCATTTAAAACTCGACAATTTTTCATACTCGTAGTACAACTACGATACACCTATGGTACAACTTTGAACTTTATAAGTACTAAATTTTAAAATTCAACTAAATCCATCTATTTATATTGTTAGTGAATACAAACATATACAAAACAACTATAGAGCAAATATTATGGTCACTTTGACCATGTAAATTATATGGTCACTTTGATGGTCCAATATAGAGCATATATTCCTAATACTTTGATGGTCACTTTGCTATTTTCATCCAAGTAATTATGTCAAAACATGTAAATCAGTTATTTTAGACATATTATCTTATGATATTGTATAAAATGTATTATAATTACCTAATATGAAAAGTACAACTATAAAAATTTAATTTATTGTAAGGTACTACTGGTAATAAGGTAAAAGTAGTAATGTTCATGCTCGTACAACTATAGGTTTGAAGTACAATTACATGAAAAATTTGGCAATATTTTATTATTTTTCAAATTAAAACATGTGTTAAATGAGATTCATTTTTTTTTCCAAAACATGTGTTAAATGATCATTAAAAACATGTGGTAAATGAGTTAAATGAGATTCATTTTCATCCATATTAAATTCATTAATTTTATTTTAATTCATTTTTTACACAATTTCTTTTTAATCCATTTAAAATACACTTTTAATACATGTTTTAAATAAATTTCAATAACTCATTTTATAAAATGGTCTTAGTTGTACCTAAAATATCCCAGTTGTATCTAAAATATCTCAGTTGTACCTAAAAATCTCAGTTGCAAAAACATCCAAATACAATACATCTAAACTAACGTCAACCAAAAAAAGTACCAACAGAAATCTATTATGAGTTGTAAACACAACTATGATTTACTTTGCAGGTTCATCTTTCTTCTTTCCCCTCTTTCCTTTGTATACAGACTCTTAAGGTATTTTGAAGGTTGACATGTTCTTCATCTTCTTAGTACAAGTCTTCAGCTTCACCAACGTTCATCCACCACTTATCTTTTCAGGTTCCATCTCATCAGTCTCTTCTCCTGTTTCTGCTTCATCTTTTCACTAGCCACTTCATCATTTCCTGCTACTGCATTGCTGAAAGCTTCATCAACCATCTCATCAGCCTCTTCTCTATTACCCATAGTTGTATCCATCCATTGTTGTACAAGAAAACTTATGTGTACCGAAACACAAAGGTCTCTATTCTGCTCCTACACAAAAACTAACCAAAATTTCATTCTATTTACATGTGGTAGCCATTGAGGATTCAAATGTTCTTCGTTTGATGTTAGCCGAGGAAGAGAGATGTCTGATGGTGAATGAGGAGGAATTACTTTACTTGTTTCTACTAGAGGAGGAGATGTGATTGTTGCTAAAGGAGGAAAAGCGATTGAGGCTGGTGGAGGAGGAGCGGTTGAGGCTGCTGGAGGAGGAGAGATTGAGACTGGCGAAGGAGGAACTTTTTCTGTCGGAGGATTGTTCTTTCTCTTTTTCTGACAATCTATACCGTTTCTCGTTTTGGGTGGTATTGATATAGCTGGGATTAACAAAAGAAACAGGTTTTTTTAATCTAATTTTGAAATGAAATCATAGTTTACAAACCTTAATTTCATATGAGATTTTAGAGGCTTACCTTTGAAAGAGAGAAAAAACTGAAGAAATAAATCAGATTTGATTAAGATGCTGAGAAAACAGAGGAGATGTTTGATCGGAGAAGATCCAAGAAGAGATCGTTCAAATTTTTTTTGGTTCATCAGAGAAGAAAGAAGGAGGAATGGATCGGGAGAGAAAAATTTAGATCCAATTTTAGTGGATAACCCGAATGGATCTTGGTTGCGTTGGTAATTAACAAAATTTCTACAAATTTTGTGGTCATTCACCAATTTTTCCATTAAAAAGAAAAAGAAAATAAATTAATTATTATAGGAGGGAAAACGAGAAAGTTTTTTTTAAGATAGGGGCACAACAGAATTAAATCCTTTTATCCAATCTATTTCATCCTTCTATTTTTTTCCGAAAGATGAACTTTAGCATCATCTTTTAAATTTGATAAAAACAATTGTTAGTACAAATATTAAAACTAATAATTATTCTGGCCATGTGAGTTTTATCGACTCTTACTCCAAACACAAATATTTTATAGATATTTTACAAATCTTGGAAGGGTTGCATAAGTTGGATACATTATTGGTAAAATCCCAATCTTGGTTCGTTATTCTCCCAGTTTGTTAAACAATGTTCTTTGTCTTGTCAATTGGTTCACCAAATGCTATGTAGCCTGTAGGCATGTGTATATAGCCGATCCAGATGAATTATGGTTTGTTTTTGGTGGCCAACCATTAAGATTTTCGCAGTCAAGAATTTTACCAAATTATTGGTTTGTCTTGTACTGCAGCAAGCAAGAAGAATTAATTGCTGCAACTACGAATGATGAAGGTCGTTCGAGGTGGTATAAATTAATTAGAGGCAAACTTGGTTCTGTTACTATTAAGGAACTTATCGAACGTTTGATGGGCGAGGCTGATATATATGCTACAACATAAGCTCCCTTATTGCAAAGCTCAAGCTGGCAATCACCACATGGTTTCCTTCTTTCCAGGAATACCATCTTCATCTGATCTTGAACCAACAATACCGCGCAAATGAATCTGCAGGCTCACCATACAAAGAGATCTTCTCCACTTTGATAATCTTTCTCCTTTTGTAGTAACCCTCAACCGCCCTTCCTCCTCAACTGATTCAACTTCCCACAACACTGCTTCATCACCATCACTAGCTTCAACTTTCTCTGCCTGCTAGTTTAGTGCCTTCTAAGATTGGAGATGGAGACAGTACTATTTTCATTTGCAAGTCTTATAATGACACTATCATTTGTAGCTACCCATTGCCCCATCCTGCTTTCGAGCATATCATGTATGTGGCAAATACTAGTTCTTTCACTAGATGATCCCACAAAGTAGAACCAACATGTAATTATAAATTCTTGGTTAAAAACTTATTCGTTTTCAACTTTTTTTGGGTTTTCATATATGAATTAAAAAAAATTATTCCCTCTGTTTTAAATTAGGTGTTGTTTTAAAACTTTATTTTTTGTTTTTTTAACAAGTGTTGTATTACATTTCAATACAGACTTTTGATAAAAGAAAAAAGTCCAGTCATAATCTTTATTTCATTTCTCTAAACTAAATTATCTACATTTATGCCTATAGTTGATAACTTCCACTCTAGGATATTTTTATCTTGTTTTTTTTTCATTCCAATTAAATACTTTTAAAGCAACTTCAAAATCAACATTTATTTAATAAGATACTTGGAATTTATTAATTTCAGATCCCACCATTCAAGATGGGTTGCCAATTAAATTATTAAATTATATTGATTTAAGTCATTCAAAAATATATATACGGTCATCCTACTAAATTAATTGGGAAGTAGAAATATAAAACTAACCTTAAAATATGTAAAAAAATAAAAATTACATTCAATTGCCATTAGAAAAACTTAATTAAGATTAATTAATTAATTAAATAAACATAATTAATTAAAAAAACGAAAATAGGGGCACACATCAAATAAAATAAATTGTAGAAAAGTAAAAAACAAATCTATTAGAATTAAAACTAATTCGTATTTTAAAAAAAAATTAACAGATAAGATTTAGTTGTTCGTTTTTACATGTTAGTTATATTTTTTTACTTATTTCACAACTATAGCAAGGATTTCGTTTAATTGACAAAAGTTTAAATAATTTTATTCATTATATGTAAATGTTTTATTGACAGGCTTTCAATGAACATTTTTAAAATACAAAAATTATAATATAAGCAATAAATATTTAACCACAAACTGTTATAAATAACATAATAACAAAATAAATTATTACAAATTTTCATCAAAAAAAACTCAGCCCGCGGTTTGCCGCGGGAGAATACCTAGTTTGAAGTAAATGAATTTACAACAAAATAATGAAAACAAATAAAGATAAATTTTATGGAATAATGTTTTTAGTGAAGTGGTTAAAAGTCCACATATGCGATACTTCTTATCGGAATTCGACTCCACGAAATCGGGTTAATCACATAGTAGAGATTAACTATGAATCAGGCGTTCTTAATCCAAAGATATCAAAAATAATAAAGATAAGTTTTTTACTTTTTTATTTTTTTGACCTCAGATAAGTTTTATTGAATCCCATATATTACATACGCACATAATATACAGTACATAAATATATCGACTCCATGGTACAATATTTATTACATATAACAAACACATAAAATTCGCCCATCTAGACGCATATCTAGTATATGCCACACCAACCCCTCCATGGCTGATTCACAACTAATGTTTTGAAAAGACGTGCTTAGCTCTCTCTCAACATTTGTCTACTTCCCAAACTTGAACATGTAAGTTCATACATATGTTCTCACCAGCTTCTCTCAGGTAATCAGTTATTGTTTTGTGACTTGGAGCTTGAGGAATTTGGAGGTGAAGCCCACATGGCTCTATTTGGCCTGACCCATCCACCAGCGTCGATCATGGTTGGCTTTTCATTCATGTTCTCCTTTTGACCTAACTTGTTCTCTGAATCATAATGCTTCCATTTTGGGATCTTCATAGTTGTGTACTTCTCCTTCGTTTTACCTTCATCCCTTGAGGTGGTGCCTTTGTAACCCGATTGATTTTGTTCCCTTGAAGTGGCCTGCCTTTGCGTTTGTCTATGACCGATAATTATATTGACTGACTTCTCTACCTGAGCAACTACGCCGTCAGCTCTAAGATCGTGATGAGAAAAACGATAATGGTTCTTCTCGTCGCGTTTGTACCCACCATGACGATCCACCATTTTGCAAGGGAGAGAATTAAGAAAACTGTCTTGTGAGTTTCAAAGTTGGAAAGAAATAAACACACATCTACCTTTTTATATTGCTTACACATGCATGAAGCGTGGTAGAGAAGGCAAGATTCCACACTCAAGAATCGTATTCCTCTACTTTTAATATCAAACGTACAACAAAGAAAAGAGAATATAATCAAATCGTACTTTCACATTTTAAAGTACCATTTACACGAATCTTTTTGCCATCTAAAATCTCATAATATTTGAAACTGCAAACATGAACCTAATAGGAATTAATTTGGACTGCTGATTAGTACTCTTCAAAGTTTGTGATAAAAAAAAAAAATATTATAAATCAGTAAGTATCTTATAGTCATTGCTTTATTTGATTACTTGAACAAATATATTTCTAGTTTGATTTGGACAATATTATTAACATATATGAAATATATATATGCAATTAATTTTGAAAGAAATGCACAATGGTAACATATGAGAAAAATAATAATGGGAAATATCTCATAGAAATTAGCAAGATTCACTTCTTCCTCCAAAAAAAAAAAAAAAAAAACACAAAACCAAAATTTTGTCTCGTTGTGTTTATATTTTATGGTAATAAACGTATTTATAGATGTGTTTAACTATATTCTTTAAAAAAGAAAATCAGAACAATATAATAATGCTTATTTTGCAAATTGCATTGGACGATAGTCGATAGACATCACATTCAGATCCATGCAAGTACCAGTTGTCAGAAACCCAAAATAGTTTATAAAAGAGAAAAAAAGAAGAAGCAAGGTAAAGAGATGTGGTACGTACGATCAGTGTGGACATTTGATCTTGCATAGTTGTCCAAACTAAGACACGGAAGGACTTAATTAAGCAGACAAATATGAATACATCCAAAAGACATACGCGTAGACAAGAATCTATGCTTGCTTTGTTTTGCTTCTTCCTTCTTTACCGTTAAAAAACTTACGGAACCCATTTGAACACGTCTTTCGTGTGAACTAACCCACTGAAACACACACTACACCAAACCTAACTCTTGTTGTTTTTTTTTTTTTTTTTTTCATTATAGTTATTGATACAAAGAATTAGCCTTATGAGAAAGACAAAAAAAAAATATCTACCATAAAAGAGAAATTAACAATTATTTGAAAATGATAGATCTAACTGCGTAATCTTTGATAAACGAATAAAAGTAACAATTATTTAGGTGAACTTATTGGTAGAAAAATCTCCATAATATTTGTTCCTGTTATAAGATATATATTTATGATTTAGGCATCTCTGAGTTCCCTTGTATAAGATATATACCTCCATAAAATTTGTTCTTGGTCTAACTTTAACAAACATACAAAAAAAGATTCTTAATTCATAGACATCAAAAAAAAAGATTGTGAATCACAATCACTCATGATCACCTAGCTAGCAGAATACTTATTGGTGGAAATTTTTAAAATTTTTGGGATTCCGTTGTTGTTGGTTTATGAACTTTTAGATATTTTATACTTTGATGACTCTAAAATACCTTGTTATATAAAAAGTTTTGTTATCACTGATTTTTAAATGTTATAAATTCTAGTGATATAGGGACATAGGATCTTCACTATTTTATTCATTAACCACATTTTTTAGAATACTACGACATGAGATTCTCAAAGTTTTTATATATCAAAAACGTAAATACACAAAAAGATCAAAACCTCTACAAATCTATCAGTTTTTTTTTAATCAACCATCTCTCTGGAAATCTAGCTCTCTCATTATTAAGGTCAGAACAATTAGTTAGAGAAATAAATAAAACGATTAAACATAACAGCTTGGAAATAAAAATGATGATAAGAAAACTTAAATTAATCACACAACTTTTCTACTGAATAATAATTGTTTAGTGGGATATTGAGAGAGGAATTATATATATATATATATATATATATATATATATAAATTGATACAATGAAAGTGAGAAATATGGGTTCAATTTGGAAAAAAAAAATGTATTCTAGGTGAAATTATTTTTAATTAAATTGATAGTGTTAAGGGCATGTCCAATGGAAGAGCGTAAAAGGGTGAGTCAACAATAATAAAATAATAAAATATTTAAAAAGAGGATTCTAACATCTATTTTACATGTGCTAACAGAGGATTGTAACGTTTTTTAGAAACGTAACGTGTTTCTACCCGGTGGAAATGGTCTAAGGTGTCAACCCATCTATAAACATAGCCTATGCTGTGCAATGTTTTTATCACGTATCATCCTATATGTCCCTTTGAGCCATAGTGTTGGAAGCTAACTAATATAAGCCTTTCATGGTTCTACTACTAAGTAGTAAGTACTAACAACTAAATGAGTTTAATAACTTTTTTTGTGTACTTGTTTTATTCCACGTCGCAAATTAAATGTCTCTACCAAAATTGTCTAACTAAAATAAAAAAACACAAGAGTACAAAATTGATTTATTTTTCACTCTAAGTATGAATATGAAAAAAAAAAAAAAAAAAAAAACCAACAAAGAGAGATCGGATGAAATTTCATAACATCTTTTGAAATTATTCCACTTTCTACTAAAGATACTTTTATTAGCACTTTCAATGAAATAAATAAATGTAAAAGGAAACCGAAAGAAAGAAGAAACATTAATAATATTTTCTTACAAAAAATATAATTTTGTCTATTTCAAAAACTTTCGTAGGATATTTTGTAAAGTTTCAATCTTTTTCCATTTTCTCAATTTTTTTTAAGAATTAATTTTCCTTACGTTGCCTGCCTGAATCAACAAAGGCAATGGCAACATGTTCTTCCAGCCTATTGGTGTTATCAAATTTGAGATGGAATTGTAACAAAAGAAGACCCAATTTCAAGGTAAGAGCTCAAATCTCTGGTGAGAACAAGAAGACGACATCAGTGGAGCCTGTGAACAACGGTTCGGTCTCTGTGTCTACTGTCCAAAACCAAAAAGAGGCAAATGAAGTGAACGGGAAAGTAAAATCCCAGAAGAAGATAGTGAGTGATGAAATTGAGCTGTTGTGGGATGATGGTTACGGCTCCAAATCTGTCAAAGATTACTTTGCTGCGGCTAAAGAGATCTTGGAAAAACCTGACGGTGGTCCTCCTCGGTGGTTTAGTCCTGTTGATTGTGGTCGACCCGTTGAAGATGCTCCTACGTTACTCTTCTTACCCGGTAAACCAAATTCAGTTGTTGGGTTTTGTCTGTGCTCTCTCAAACGCTAAAAATTAAACCTTTGTATTCATTTCCTTAGTTCTTTGATTCTTTAGGCTGTTTACTTGAATTCTTAGATCATGTCGTTTTTACTGTTTTTATTATTAGTATCTGATTCTTAGATCATGTCCTTTTCAAAGTTCCATATTTTTTCCGATAATGCTTGATTGTTTAGGCTGTTTTGTTGAATTCTAATAATGGGGTTTTAACTGTCTTTATCTTAAGTAGCTGATTATTAGATCATCGTTGCAAAGTTCCAAGCTTTTAATATGGATTTGACTTTTGTAATGCTTGATGTGAATTTTGTATACAGGGCTTGATGGCACAGGGATGGGCCTCGTTCCACATCACAAAGCTCTTGGCAAGTATGTTTACTCTTTCTTTTTAGTCTCGGTTCTTTGATTTAACACTGGAGTAAGAATGTGCAAGTGGAGATATATAAACTTGAACAACCCTTAATGCAGAAGCAATAGTATCTATAGCAAGAAAACTAATCCAAATAAAAGGTTTCTTGTGGTTATGTTACCTCTTACTGTTGTTATTGTATTTTTCCCAATGCAGGGCTTTTCATGTCTCGTGCCTGCATATTCCTGTACTTGACCGAACTCCATTTGAAGGTAATATAAAACAGCTATATAAACATTTGGTTATACGTACTTGTCTTTTTATTATCATAGCATCGGTCTTCCCTTGCTTCTGTTGGCTTATGTTACCTATATGTCTGTGTATACATAGAGTATATATACATACAACAATGCTTAGATTACTTGCACTCAGCTCATTGTGTTTGACATCAAATGGAAGATTATAATAATGCGAGGAAAAGATTTCCATTAATGAATATGGTTGTCTACGTTTACTATTATATGTATATGATTGACTTCCAAATAGATAGAAATATCGGACGAGTGCTTCTTCTCTATAAGGTCAATAGTTGTTGATGTTGTCTCTGAATGTTCTTTACTGTTGGTTTTACCATTAAGGCCTGGTGAAAATAGTCGAAGATGTTTTGAGGCAGGAGCAGGCAACACGTCCAAATAAGCCGATATATCTTGTGGGCGATTCCTTTGGAGGATGCCTGGCTCTTGCTGTTGCTGCCAGAAACAGTTCATTAGACTTGGTGGTGATACTAGTCAACCCAGGTTCGCAGACACTTACTTATTCAGTTTTGTAGCTTTGTATCTAAATGCATACTTGCATAAGCTTGTTATTTGATGGCCAAATACGTTTCTCTCTTTTTTTTAGCTACATCATTTAATAGGTCACCCCTACAACCCTTGATCCCTATATTAGAGATGGTGCCAGAGGAGCTTCATTTTACAGTTCCATATGCTCTCAGCTTTATTATGGGTACATGAACTGATCTTAATCATATAAGTTAATAAGTCCCTTTTTTTTTTCTTTTTAAATTGTCTTTAATTAGGCTCTCTTGGTATTTTAGGTGATCCAATAAAGATGGCAACACTTGGTATCGACAACCAACTTCCAACAGGTATAAAACTGGAAAAGTTGAGACAGAGGCTTACTAAAACTATGCTCCCGCTTCTCTCTGTGAGTGTTTTTGTTTTATTTTATTGCATTTACTTTGTCCTGTATCAATACAAGATGACATCTTTTCTAACCATACGGTTTCAGGATCTCGGTGAAATTATTCCACGGGAAACTTTACTTTGGAAGCTTAAGTTGCTGAGATCTAGCTCTGCTTATGCCAATTCCCGCATCCATGCAGTTCAAGCTGAAACCTTGATCCTTGCTAGGTTATCTTCTTCCTTATTGTATTGCATTTCTTCTCTCTTCCTTATTTGTGGTCTATGAAAGTAATATCACAGACCTGGCTGGCGTACAATGGTTGACATATTATCAAGAAAATAGAAATGACTTTGGATTTCATGGACTTTCAGTGGAAAAGACATGATGCTTCCTAGCCAAGAAGAAGCGAAGCGGCTTCATGGGGTACTAAAAAACTGCTCAGTTCGATGCTTCAAGGACAATGGGCATACCCTTTTACTGGTAATTATAATTTCACATACTGATTACTTTTGAATGCACTTCCTTTTGTTCTGGATGGTAGGTGAAGTTAATGAAGTAGTGTCAAAAGTAATTTCTTACAAGAAGAGAAAAGCACAGAAGAGTATGACTATTATTCTGTGACTGACTGTTATTCATTTTCACAGGAAGATAGCGTCAGTTTGCTCACAGTTATAAAAGGTACAGGCAAGTACCGGCGATCTTGGAGATATGATTTGGTTTCTGATTTCTTGCCTCCAAGTAAGGGAGAACTTGATTACGCCCTTGATGAAGTGCTCGGGTAACCATGCTAAGTCTTTCTTGACTCTTTAAATTTTTCTGACAAAAACACTGAAAGTAGAAGTTTATTTATTGTCTCGTTCGTTGGATCTCCTCAAAATGAGCAAAAGAGACCCAAATGCACTAAGCTTCATGTGATGTATCTGGTCTGATTTTATTCCTTTGTGATATGTAGATTCTTGCGAAATGCTGTTGGTTCTGTGTTCTTTTCAACAATGGAAGACGGGCAAATAGTGAGGGGACTTGCTGGTGTTCCAGATGAAGGTCCGGTGTTACTTATTGGTTACCACATGTTGATGGGTCTTGAACTTGGTCCCATGTCCGAGGCATTTATAAAAGAGAAAAACATTCTCTTTCGTGGAATGGCCCATCCGGTTCTGTATTCAGATAATAATCCAAGTAAGGAGTTTGATTATAGTGACTGGATTAAGGTATTTGGTGCCTATCCTGTCACTGCAACCAATCTTTTTAAGCTGTTATCTTCTAAATCTCATATCCTTCTCTTCCCTGGCGGTGCACGAGAGGCTCTCCATAACCGGGTTAGCCATCTTTCATATCTTTTTCTTTTCTTAGTTTAGCACATGGAAAATTAGTAGCCAAAAGGAGTGATTCCACCCACTAAAAACGGGTGAAATCAAACAGTCTTGATTATGCCAGCTGAGCCTGCATATCCCCCTAAGGCCATAGAGAGATGTGAACAGAGTTGATGAAACTTTTAAAGTTCATTGTTTAAGAATCCATTCATTGTTGGCTATTTTAAGTCTTCATTGTTTGTTTAAGTTACTTCACCAACCGTTAGCATTTTTTTAACAAAATTTTATGTTATTTGTAAACGCAAACAACATATGCATTTTTAATCTGCTAAATAGGTGTTGTTAAAATTTCTGATTATATATACTACTTTTCTACGACCTTACAGGGTGAACAGTACAAACTAATCTGGCCTGAACAGCAAGAGTTTGTAAGAATGGCAGCAAGGTTTGGTGCAACAATAGTGCCGTTTGGAACGGTTGGTGAAGACGACATAGCTGAAGTAAGACTTCCCAAAATCCGAGTTTCTTGTGCACGGTTATTGAAACGAGGCGAAAATATATTTTTCTTTTGCTATTGCAGTTGGTTCTTGATTACAACGACCTGATGAAGATTCCAATACTCAATGACTATATCAAGGATCTTACTCTCGATACCAAACAATTTAAATTAAGGTAAAATTGCTTTTCATTTAACTCGAACTTGTGATCATGTTTTTGAAAAATTTATTCACATTATTTTGGTGTTTGAAAGATAATAACATAGAAATTGGATATTGAAACAACCAGAAGGGTACTAATGATTGTAGTGGTTGTTACTAGTCAAAAGATTGATGAGTTTTGTTTTGTGATGATAGGGAAGAATCAGATGGAGATGTAGCGAACCAGCCGCTCTACATACCAGGACTGGTACCGAAAATCCCGGGAAGGTTCTATTACCTGTTTGGGAAACCGATAGAGACAAAGGGAAGACCAGAACTTGTAAAAGACAGAGAAGAAGCAAACCAAGTTTACTTGGAGGTAAAAGCGGAAGTAGAGAATAGTATAGCTTATTTGTTGAAGAAACGAGAGGAAGATCCATATAGAAGCGTCTTAGACAGACTAAACTACAGTTTGACGCACACTACCGCAACTCAGGTTCCTTCTTTCGAGCCATGATTCAAACCAAAAAGCAAAAGAACAGAAGAAAAATGAGTAAGGTTAGTCTTTTTACAAACACAACATGTGGTATAGAACATTTCATGTATATCCCATCATTTATATAGTTGAATTCATATTTAACGCCCCAATCCATCACAAACCGTAGATAAAATCTCTTATCTGAATTAAAAAAAAAAAAAAAAAAAAAAATCTCTTATCTGGTTATATGCAGTAGGTTAGCAGTAGTGGGCCTAATGAAGTTTTTTGATCGAGAACAATTTTGCCTTAGATGAAATTGTTGGAGTTCACAAAAAAAAGCCAAACCAATAAAGTAATTTAACCGATTAAGAAAACCAAATCAAACCGGAAATAATTTGAATTAAAATTTGTAAACCGAGATGACCAAAACCAAACTCTCTCACGCAAATCTTCTTGTTCGATCTAACGTCAATCGAATCCGTCATCATCGATCTCACCTCTAACGCAATCTCTCATCTTCGATCACTCACAGTCTCAAAGATAATCTCTCTCAACCCTTTCTTCGTTGCGATCGACACTCAAGCTTCCACTGACGAGTAAAGAGAGGTTAGAGAAACACGATTTGGTTACTTTTCGTTTGAATCGGAAGTGATTTATAATTCGATTTCTGGGTTTGGAATCGTCTACCAAGTTAGATTAGTAAAGCTTTGATCCGCTTTGAGTGTCTTTGAAGAGTTGAAAAAAAAAAAAGAATTCTTTTTGATGAAGCGTACTGTTACAGGAATGGCACAAGAAGCAGATGGGATCAGATTGGAGCAGAGACATGGGAAGGCTCGAGTGAGAGTTGGGAGAGTTTGGCGAGATGCTCATGACGGATCTCATCACTTTGTTGAGTGGAACGTTAGTATCAGTCTTCTCTCTCACTGTCTCTCTTCTTACTACCGTGATGATAACTCCGATATTGTCGCCACTGATACCATGAAAAACACTGTAAGTCTTAAAAAAAAGATTCAAACTTTTTAATTGTCCATTTCAATTGTGGCTGTGCTTAGTCTTGCATTGTAGATCATAGATTGATCTGTGAAATACAACTTGTGTTGGCTCTTGAGAATATAGTGATGTTCATGGTTCTGATGTTGTATTACATGCTATTTGCCTATTTTAGTCATTTAGTGAACTTTCTCTGGCTGGCTTAGACTTGGATTGTTGGTCCTAGATTCTGGTGGTTAGGATTTGTTTCACCCACTTTGTTCTTATTCATGGTTAAATCTGCTGATTTCTTAAATTCACGTCCAAGTGGTTTTGACCAATCTTCTATGTTGGAACGAAGGTTTATGTGAAAGCCAAGGAATGTGAAGATCGACTCTCGGTGGAGGAATTTGCCATACTTATTGGTAAACACTTTTGCTCATTTTATCCACAGGTATGGCAAAATGTATTGGAAAACACTTTCACCATGTTTTTTTTTATAGTCAATTGGATATTTTCACCTTGCTGATTACCCTTAAAGATGTACCGTTTCTTATGCGTCTTGCAATACTGTAATTTTATGTTTTATTCGTTTTGCTGTCTTTTTTTCTCGTTATGGTTAATCTCTTTCTTTGTTGCTTTACCAGGTTTATACTGCTATCGTAAATATCATTGAGAAGCCCTGGGAGCGTGTATCCATCGGTGGTAAACCACATTTACACGGTGGGTTTTCTGACTTTTTTTATATTTATGGAACGAATTTTGCAATAATTTGATGATTTTCTCAATCAATCATTTGTTGAAGGTTTCAAGCTTGGATCGGAGACTCATACTGTGGAGGCACGAGTAGAAAAGTCTGGTCCACTAAACTTAACTTCTGGTATTGCAGGACTAGCTCTACTGAAGACAACCCAGGTATACAACATCTCTCTGCAGATATATGTTGTTAAAAGGTGTTGAATTTTTTATGTTATTACTGTTATATATTTGGATAATGCTGAGTTAAATGTGTTCCATGGTCTTTAGATCAGCATTTTCCAGTTTGATCTCTTGTATTGACTCGTGAGGATACAAATGTGTCTCAGAAACGTAGTGATTTAAAAAATATAATGTCAGTACTAGAGTTTTGGTTAATGTGCTAGAATTCTTTTTTTATATATCTTCTTTATTGCTGTGCTTCGCTTGAACAACTTAGCCATAGCTTTTTCTAATCTATTAAAAATTTGCAGTCCAATAGAAGTCTACTCCTCTAACTTAGAAACTCTATATAGAGAAAATACACAGAAGACTGATCTGAAGGATGAGTTAAAATCTAGAATTGATAGTATTAGTATCAGTCTACTTTGTAAGACTAGTATGTTGACACACTGATTTCAAAAGTCAAGATCTGATAATTGATTGTTCACGAAAACCGCTTTAATGCAAATTAACAGTCAGGATTTGAGAGGTTTGTCAGAGACAAATACACCATTCTGCCTGAAACTCGAGAGAGAATGCTGGCCACAGAGGTGAATGCATCTTGGAGGTAGGAGTTAATTAGCGATGCGACATCTTTCTTATTTGTGATTGATTCTTGAAACCGACATACACGTTAATGGTGGCAGGTACTCGTATGATTCAGTTGCAAGCATCCCAACCAAAGGACTCTACTTCAGCGAGAACTTCATGGATGTAAAGAAAGTTCTGATGGAGACATTCTTTGGTCCTCCAGAAACTGGTGTGTATAGCCCTTCAGTCCAACGCACTCTCTATCTTATGGGAAGCGCTGTACTCAGAAGGTATCAGCATATTCTGTGTATTTTCTCTTTGTTTTGTTTTCTGTTGTGATTATGTGATTCTTACCATGATTAGCTTCTTGTTAACATGAACAGGTTCACTGATGTATCATCGATTCACCTGAAAATGCCAAATATTCACTTTCTACCTGTAAACCTTTCAACCAAGGAAAACCCTTCAATGGTGAAGGTAAGAATGTCTCTGTGATCTTACCTTTTATGATGAAACAATCAGATTAAGTACGGTTAGATTCAAAAAAAAAAAAAAAAAATACTCAGATAATATGCCACAACACATTTGGTTTCTAATAATTTACTTTTGCAGTTTAAAGATGATGTGTACCTGCCAACCGATGAACCTCATGGATCTATAGAAGCGACCGTAAGCCGCATAACCTCGAAACTGTAAGCTTCAGGACAATACAAGGACAAACTAAAGACTATTTCACAAGTTCTGCAACTTTTGGCCTTTGCCTCGTTTATAATATAAAATAAAAAGGGACACATTATGTTGTAATTTGTTAAAAAATTATGTTTTTTTAAAACACAAAATTTTACTTGTGCCCTACAGCAGAACCTCTTTAAATTAATGCACAATATTCTAAAAACTTGACAAATAACTGGGGAGGCTCCGGTATATCTCTAACAATTGACATTTTTCAAATTAATTAGGTTAATGAATTTTGTAACAGTTCATTCACCATTCTTCACGTGTTCAAGAATGTATATAGTTGAGCCATCGTTCGATCAAGCGTTGTGATACGGTTTCGCTACGTTTGTATCTTGAGATCCATGCACTCTTTCTTTTATCGTTTTACAAAAGTTTTAATTGTTAAATCTCATTTGGATTTCTGCGGTCATATAGTTTTAACCAAAAGTAAATTCGTTTTCTACTCACTGGATTTAAAAATGCGAAAAGTAACAATATCAATTTCTAGAGTATTATATTCGATTTTTGAACGTTTCTGTGAAGGCCTTCGGATGTGTTTCACAAAACGCTTCATCACAATATTCTCGATATTTTTAACGTTTTCTCGAAGGCCTTCCAATGGCCTTGTCGTCGAGGCGTCGGCAACTAGGAAATTAATTCACCCTCTAAACACAATGAAGCGTTATTTACGGTTGATTTAAATCAGTAGAATAATAAAACAGTTTTTGTATTTACTTAGATTTGTTAGACAAAACACAATAATAGGAAATTCATCTTATAAAGTTGGAAAAACACAGTTGAGCACACAAACGCACAACAATAAGAGAGCATTATATTTTTGTAATCACTTATTGCAACAACATTGAACATTATTATAAGAAACAATAAAACATGCTCCATTTCTGAACCCTCTTGCTTGACAAGCAGGCTGACATTCATGGCTTCCAAACTGGAACCGCACACATGGAATACCAATGCAGTTTCCAGGGTCTGCACGTATATAAACAACAAGTGATCACTAATTATATATATGCCATATATATTGTATAAGTGTTCAATAAAATATCACACTTTTTTTAAAAAAAAAATAGCATAGATTACACACATAAATATGTATATGGCTAATGGCTATTCTATATATTTTTCCTGAGCAAATGTTATTCAAGTAATGGTTTTCAATGATTAATCGTAGTTATATAAAAGATACTATTATGTACACACAAAACAATAAATGCTACTATTTTTGTAAAGAGAAACCTTACCTCCGAAGGCCAAAACGTCATTTTTCGACATCGAAATTGCCAATATTACTACAAGAAAGAAAGAAACAATAGTTTTTGTGATACTCATCATGTTTTTTTTCCAAGAATTATTGGTATATGAGAAATATATATGTGTTATATGTTTTAGCTTTTTCACAAAAAGGTCTATTTATATTGATCGTGTATAATGTGATAAAACGGATCAGTTATAAATGCGTATCCAAACAGATTTAAAAAAAAATAAAATAATCAATTTCGTTTGATATATAAGGAAATCGAAATTAAATTCTATATGCCAATATAAATAGAACCGATAATTACTCAATATCTTTGGAAACTGTTTAAATGTTGCTTCCATAATAAATCAAAGAATAAAATTAAAATTATATATATATATATATATATACATATTTGATTTGGTTTTATATCGTGAGATATTTATGTAAACAACAAATCAATTTAATAAAATTAAACAAAAACAAATAATAATTTAGTTTAGATTTTACAATATTTCCGTAACAAAATCAAAATAATTAATTATGATTAGTATATATGGAAAAAATTAAAAATCGAAATTTTATACATGTAAACAAATTTAATTTGATACATGTAAATATCTGTACTATATTTTTGCAATAGTTTTATGAAATTAAATCCTGCTTTTTGACTTATTTACGATCTATGCCACTGCATTCAATACAATATAAACTTTAAAAAAATTCTCGCCACATTTAAGTAACTAACATCTTTTTTAAAAACCCCATAAAAAACATCCTAGATTATGTCAGTACTCAATATCCCATAAAAGTAGTTTCAAAAAAATAAGAAAGGCAAACAAACTTAATTCCTTAAAATTATCCACCAAAATCTCTGCAAAATAAAAACAAAGAAACAAAATCAGTGTGCCGGAAAATAAGTTACCAAACTGGCATATAAACTTATTGCAGAGTATATAAGCGATTGCCTAAATTATTTTAAAATGTAAGATTAGGCAAATAACATTGAAATAATAACTCGATGTGACAATCAATGTCACGCACCTTAAGCGGCGATCAACATCAATATCCCATTAAATTACTTATCAAATTCGCATATAAACTAATTGCACAATATATAATCAATTCGCTAAATTACTTCAATTTGTAAAATTAGGCAAAAACATTTGAAAAAATCTCAACATTTTTATGACTGATTCTATTGTACCGCATATTCTTATTCTTCACAAGATTTATTCTTGCTCACCAAGGATTCATTTACCTAGGGATGTTATCGTGGGTAAAAAAACTCTGCCCAGTTCGAACCTGAAACTAGTCCGTCTAGAAAAAACTTGAATTCACAAAACTCGAACGGGTTTTAAGGATTGTGAGTAAATCCGAACGGTTTTTTAGTCTTGTGGGTACCCCAATTTTTTTTTGTCTTATGTGATGTATTTTGGATATTACATTATGAAATTTTATATCTTTAGTTTTTTAGTACCAAATGTGATTTATATTATTTATTTTGTGTATTTTATTATATTTATGACAATTTCAAAATTTTATAACCTTATATCATATAGATAAAGTATATCAAATATATTTAAGAGTTTTGTTAACATAGATAAAACCAAAAGCATAGACAAGAACATACAAAATCATAGAGAAATATCAAAACCAAAAACAAAAGTCACAAAAACAACAACAATTTTTTTTCTCATTCTTCCTCCTCTATTTCTTCCAAAAGCTGATCAGAATCTAAACAACAACAAAACAATTGAATTTATGTCATAATGTCACAATTACATCTCTATTCTTAAATAACAATCTTAATTTTTTTTACCTTGATCTCATACACGTGAGCTACTAGCCACAGATGTAGTACATTCAACTCCATCATCAAAGTTGTCTTCAATGTTATCTGTAATTAGAAAATATAAATAAACAAAGCAAGGGAAGTTAATTATAAAAATAAAATATGGATTCTTACCTTCTAACTCAGCATAACCACGCAACCAGTTTCTAGTACATAACAAGACTTGAAAGATGGCTCCGTTGAGGATGGTGTCTCCGTTCAGGATGGTGGCTCTATCGAGAATGGTGGCTCTGTCGAGAACGGTGGCTCTGTCGAGAACGGTGGCTCTGTCGAGAACGGTGGCTGACAGAGTGAATCGACTTTGGGATTTTAGTTTTAGGTTAACTTTTGGGTGAAAGAAGAGAAACGATTTCATTTTGGTTTATATGGGTTTTTTTTTTAAAGTCTCATGGGTATCCATAATCCAATAAGATAAATCTGAACAAGACTCTCCAATTTGGGTACCCGAACCACTTGAAGCGTGTGAAATATTGACATAAAAACTAGACCTTTGGGTTTCTTATTTTTCATGGGTCCATGGGTCCCGGGTACCCATCGGATTAAAGCCCACTATTAACATCTCTACATTTACCTAATCATCTATATCACAAACATCTACAAACCAATAAAAATAATTTCTCATCGACTCATCTCATCACTTACTACACCGACACCGCTTATCAAAAGTAAATCCATATTTATTTATACGTGTATCAGATCTTTGATTCCAATTCGGGAAACAAATTAATCGATTTCTTCATCGAAAACGTTAGAGTTGTAATCTTCGTCGGCAATATAAAACACGCTTGGGATTTGGTTTCCAATCGGAGAGAATCGTCGGTAATTCAATCAGAGAGAGTCGTCAGCAGTGGTTTCTATCTACTTCTGGTTTTAAATTAGGATTAAAGCTTTGCCTTTTCCCATTTTTACCTTTTTTGTATTTTTTTACTGTGATATATTTTTTTACTATGAGATACAAAAGTTAGATATCCTTATTATAGTAAAAGAGAAATACAACTTTGACTTCGGTCAAAAATACCCCTTACGCCAACAGCTGCAAACATCTCTGAGAAAGTCAATTTTGACTTTAATGTTTCTTGAATCGGGTTATAATTCAAAACAAACCCAAAATTTCAAAATCGGATTTACTTGATATCTTGTGGACATTATGTATGGGCTATCAACATCTATCAAAGACATTTAACGATGACTACATCCGATATTGTTTTCCGAATTCCCAAGATGTCGCTATACAATCTCATCAATATACCATAAAAATAGCAATCTCGGTTGCAAAATTGAAAAACAACCATAAGCGCTCTTTGGATTCCCTAATTTGAATCATATTAAAAATCGTCCAATAATTACACCTCTAACAATATCAATCTCATCAATTAAAAATCGTCCAATATAATAAAAAGATTACAATCTTGGTTCCACATTTGGAAAACAACCATAACAAACAAAGATTGAAATCTCATCATTATCGTTATCTTTACGGTAATTCTGAGATTTCGCATATATTCAAATCATAAATATCGGATACTAATTATCGAAGTGATTTAGTTGTTTTAGTATGGAAAACTATTCCATATACATCATATACTAATTTCCGAAGCTTTTAACTAGCCCTATATTTTTGGAAACTTATTTATAAAACTATAAAGCATATTCCAATTTAGATGCTAAATTAATTGCATATAAAATATTAATTCCATAACAATCTGAAAAAAAAAAGATATTCTCAAATTTTAAAATCTAGCCTGATCACAAACCTATTGTCAAATTTTCTATCCACCTAACCCCAAGAGACTATGACCTCTATAAATAAGTTTTTCAATACCAAAAAAAATAGCACATCAACACTGAATTTACCTTTTAACACGATAAGAGAGCATTTCCAGAAAGCAATGGCCCTTCATTCTCTTATATCAGAGAGTAATAACCTTACAAAGTTGCATGATGCGTCCAAGTTAAAATCCTGCATAAATGGATAATATAATGTCAGATCTATCCAGCCAAATAAAGAATGATGGATCTGATGAGAAAGTAAGTTTTCATGCGTAGAAAACTTAACTCTAATTTTTTATTAATTAACTTAGATCTGTTTTCTGTCTTACAGAGCAAAGGTAACTCTTTCACTTTCAAGCTTCACCTCATCCTATGAGCTTTGTTGGAAAGACTCCAATGGTATGTGTTAGAATTTAAAACGTGTAACGTTACACTTATATACTAAATATTTTGCAGTTCTCATTCTATTTTTTTTTTCCTAGGTTTCACTACTACTAATATTTCAGAAAACTCAGAAACTACTATGGATATTCTATCTATACTTTCATCTAAGCGTAAAGAAGAGGATATTGTTATTTTCAGGACAATCTAAGCACTCTTTCACAAGCAAAAAGCAACGGCATAAAACAATTACACAAATCCTTTGATACGCTTCACACAACAAGGTGACAAAATTATGTGTTAATGATGTTTTGTTCTGTTCTTATTTTGTTATTTTTTGTTATCTAGAAAATCAATCTAGACGATCTGTGTTTACAATAAAATTTTATCAAATATGATCTATATATTGACATTTGTTTTCAGGACATCTATACTACAGCATATGTTCATATGTTCTAATCAGGTATGTACAAAAATTCAATCAATATATATGACCTATTCATGTTTTTTTTATGTGTGTACGTACACTCATTACCTTGCTTTCTCATCCGGAGATAATTATATATCGATGTGAATAGACGAGTCCGGAATTCATATTAGCTAGATATAGCTGTCTTTCATGAACATAATCTGGATCTGATCTGACGGAAATGGATGCTCGAAACTAACCTAAAGAGAAGCCATTGATCTTCAACAGTTGAAGAGAGAGAAATTTAGAAAGTGATTTCACTCAGATTTTTGTCGATTTCGGAAACTTTGTGTACAAAAAGAGAATGAATAACAATAGCTTACCTTTGCAAAACTATCAGATAATCTAAGCACTCAGATTATTGTTGTATTGATCTTTGATGATTGAGAATTTTGCAGATCACCTCGGTCGCTGATTTTGGTCGGTCACTTTCCCTTTCTACCTTTTTTTTATTGACAAAATTGTTAACTGAAGTAAAATTATTTTGGGCTTTATGGACCTTTACAAAATTGTCTGAATTTATTTATGGTTATTGGGTTCTCATACGTGTTTGATAATTGATATGGACTAATGGAAACTGATGAGGTTAATTTTTATTAACCCACTACCATCATCGTTTATTTATCTACACATATTCCTCTTTAATTTGTGATGGTATATATATCTCTAAATATATTTTTGATAGTATTTAGTAGTATTTATAATCAAATGCCAATCAAAGGAAACCTTATAATATTAATTCGGAAGCATTTGATAGTAAAAAACTTTTTTCACTATAAATTATTACATGAAATGTTATTTTAATAAGTGTTTTCAACCATAAAACATAAAAAAAATATATTCTCATTCGTTATAAATTGTAATAACCGTGAAATGTGAAAAAAACGAAAACTACTGGCCATATGTAGCCCATTCATTTATGACCATAACAAATAGAAGAATTATCCCCTCTAAAAACAAGTGTATACTTAGGGCATCTCCAATGGAGGAAACTAAAAAAAGATTGTTACATGGGTTAGAATTATTTTAATATTAAATTTTGAAAATTGTTTGGTTAAATTTTTTTTTAAGAAACTGTAATTTTGTATGCCTCCAATGGTAAGATCCTAATTTTAAGTCTTCATATTTTTTTTTAAAATTATAATTTTAGAAGTAGAAGTTATTTTGTATAAATTTGTAAACATTTTTTTATCTTATAAATCTTTAAAATTATAGCATTTCATAAAAGTTTAAACAAACATTTCGTAAAAGCATATTAAAAACAGATTACAAATACAATTAGTTGTAATCTTGATGTCTGCCAAATTATTGCCATATATTCTCAATCATATCATATTTCAACTGTTGATGTATTTTTCGATCACGAACTTCATTTCGACGTGTCATCATATTGGTGAGATTTGAAAACCTATTTGTAGAATACGTGAAACCCACTTGTGAAGTTTGGTTTGATTCTGCTTGTGTAAATTCTGACAAATCAAACTGAGTGTACCCATCTCGTTCGTCTTCTACTATCATATTGTGCAATATGATACACGCTCTCATTATTTTTCCAATTTTTTCCTTATTCAAAAAAAGAGCTGGGTTTTTGACTATAGCAAATCGAGCTTGCAAGACTCCAAAAGCATGCTCGACATCTTTTCGTACACCTTCTTGATATGTAGCAAATAAGGATGCTTTTGGATCTTGTGGAATTGGAATAGATTGAATAAAAGTAGCCCATTTTGGATAAATACAATCTGTGAGATAGTAAGCTAAATGATATTCGTTTCCGTTTACAACATAATTCACTCTTAGAGCATCAAAAATTGGTGAGCGATCAAGAATATTTATATCGATTAATGTACCTGGAGGTCTAAAAAACGCGTGCCATATCCAAAGATCCTGTGAATCTACAGCCTCTAAAACAATTGTTGGTTTGCCAGATCCACGTGTATATTGACCTTTCCATGCAGCTGGACAATTCTTCCACTCCCAATGCATCAATCGATGCTTCCTATCATCCCATGAAATCCGTGTATCTGTCCAATATCTAGTAGTCATGGAAGATCTTATGGTGTGGGTCTCCTTATGTACTCATCTCCAAATAAATGTATGATGCTTTCAACAAAATATTCCAAGCATGAAAGTGCAGTAGTTTTACCAAGCCAGAGGTATTCATCAACTGCATCAGCTGCAATACCATACGAATCGCTGTTGTAGTCTTCTGGAGTGCAGAGTGGCCCAATCTCCTGATAGCATCTCTTCTTTGTTGAAAGAATGAAACTTCATTTGAGAGTCGTTCAATAATACGCATGAACAAGGGTCCGTTAATTTTAAAACAACATCGAATTAGGCACCAAATTTATAGTAGTTTTTGTTTTCGGCAACTGTTTAATAAAATCTGTTTTTTTTACGACTACTAAATCCCATTCGTGATGTGCCTAATTAGACACCAAACTTAACAAAATATTATTAAATGTGTTCATCAACAAATGTTAATTAACATTGACAGAAAAATGTATAACTAGCCTCTTGTGTACCGCGAGTCATAATTTAGTATTGGAATATGGTTCAACATCACTATAAATAGGACTTATATTAATGAAAGAACATGAGGCTTGATTTATTAAGTGTCCAAATTTAAAAGTTAATCTGGTTTTTTATTTTTGAGTATTAAAACTTTTCAAAGTTTAAAAATATTGTAATATTTAATTTTTTAAAATTTCAAATATTTATAATATTTGAAACTTCTGAAAGGTACACATATTATAAATATTTAAATTTGATAGAATATTTAATTTATTATAGTATTAAAACTCTATTAAAAATTTAAGTAATATTAATATTTTAACTCTATAAAATTAAAAAATATATCAAAATTTAGAGTTAAATCCGTAATATATTAAACAACCTATGAAATTGGTTTTATATAATTTTTTGTTCTTCGTAATTGTCCCAAAATACCAATGTATAATTGTGAGATTTTGGAAGTTGTTTAAAGTTGGTTCCATAATAACAAACAACTAAATTCGAAATTGTATATATATATATATATATATATTTTGGTGAGAACGAAATTGTATATATTTAAACTTATTTGATTTGGTTTTATTGGTCTGAAAATAAAAAAGATTTCATTTATTTCTTATTTTAACTCCAAAATGAGAACAAAAAAAGACTGGAAAAAACAATAGGGGAACCATGAATTCCCAAAATAATAAAAACTAACCACCAAGTAAAAAAAAAATTATGCTCCTTTGAAATTTTAAAAAGCGAAAGAAATACTAATCTCTATAATCCATTAATAATAAAAACTCATAGTCATAACAAATTAGAAACATATGTACATGGATCATTTATGCTTCATGGAGCATACATGTATTATACATATACTATATATGAAGTATAAACGGGCTAATTGAATAATAGAAAATTAAATTATAAAAATTTGAATTTTCAAGAAGAGGTTCATTTATTTTTAACTGTAGCATACATAGATCATTTATACTTCAAATACTTAATGGGAATTCCAAATTAATGTTGAAAAATATTATTTTCTTTTTCGTTAAAAAAACAATAAGACACACATAACGGAAAAAGAGATAGAAAAAACTATCCTTGATTTTGGAAATGTTACGTAGAGTCTCACACCGAATTATATATATGGAAAAGAATTAGATGCCTTGTCCAATAAATAACAGTTTCACATTAGCATGAAAATTGGGTTCCAAAGATTTGTTGATATGGTTTAATCGGCTTTCCAGTTTTTGTCGTATTTTACATATATCACCAGAATGGAACACCAACCAGGTTGCGGTTAGACCGCTCTGTCCAGCTGGTCTTGTCTCAGTTTAAAACTTAAAAGTATTGCTTAAGTGAAATATATATACACTACAACAAAAGTCCACATTCATAGCACATGATAATAGCTAAATTTCCTCAACTGCTATTAAAGATTGTTTATAATTTTGGTTATTATACTATAGCGTTTATTAAACGCTAAGATGGAAAATCTCTAGGTGGGAATCTAAAATTGTTTTATCCGCCAATACTTAGCCAAAATAATTCATTTTGTACCGCCAAAACACTTCAAACCTAGAAAAAAACCACTTATTAGTTATTACCAATCGAAACGGCTTCAACTGCTAGCAACCCATATCGAAAGAGAGATTAGTCTCGCGATTCATGACCCTTGAAAGCTGAAGCAGGTTATCCTTATATTTGGATTCTGTAAAGTGTTTTTTTTTTTTAATCTAGTTTGAAGTATTTATATCTGAAAAATATATCTGTGAAAGACCTGAATCAGCTCTACGTTCATGACTTATGCAGATTGATTTCATGTTTTTTTTTTTTTTTTTTTTTTTTTGCAAGCATTCAAGTGTGTTCAACAACAGTCTCTCGGATTGGTAACGATCCGCAGCAAAATTTGGTTTTTGTCTCTTACATCATAACGAAGTCTCTCCCAAATCAACATGTGCATTGCCAAAGATAAGCTAACTTGTGCTACTGCCTAAAAATGGTAATCATTCTTTTGTACTTGTTTAGAAATGAGAAAATTTGACAATAACGATGAAGGTTATAATTTATGAACACCATTAACGAATATATGTAATAGGAAGAACGAAATCAGCCTTTTACATCCTTCGTCTTCTCGAGGATCATTGGAGAAATGTATTCCTTCATTGTAAAAGAAGTCCCAGCTAATTAGGGTAGCCTACAAAATAAGTGTATTGGTATTAGACAATCTATATCTAGCATTTCATATCTAGGAGATTACCATTACATCACTAACAACTATAAATATATAATTGCTTATATAGATTTATAACACAAATCAACCAAGTCTCATTTTTCATCACCTTATATTGATAATTATTTAGTTTATTTCAGGATAGAACTTACAGATTCATGAGCCAATAGTGACTTGGGTTCTCGACCTTGTTTTGATGTTCTCAAGGTATGTGAAACCCGTAACCTTCTATGAAAGCTCCTAAGTGAATCCATCATTGGCGGCCTTCTCAACTTATAAGGTGAGTTTATGAATTGTATTGTAGGTTTTGATGTGTTTGATTGTATCATACGTCTAGTTTGGTATTTATATAAGTAATGGAGGAGAAATTATAGAGGATGTTTAGGGGTTTGATTGTTCTATTCTATTTTTCAGTTTATGTTTTTCGGAAAGTGAAAGATTTGGTTAGTTTTGGAAATGCTTTTGATTTGAGATGTTATTGTGGAGGATGTTTAGGGATTTGATTGTTCTAATTTTTTAAAAGTATGGTTGAAAGATTGATTACATGATTGTGTGTAGGCGAGTAAATAGCTAATTTTGAAATAGTCTTGATATGGTTGGTTCCTAATTCTCCGTAATACAATATTTATTATGATCTATCTATCAACATATTGATCTCCCTAATTATTTATTGTATTTGTTCACAGGTATCTGTTTGGAAATGATTGTATCATAAACAGGATCCGAATAGAGTAATATCGCACATCTAAGGATCCGCGTGTTTTCACTTAATTAGATTACCTCTTTGCCCTCAAATTTTTTTTTTCTTGTTCTTTCTTTTTTTTTTCGTAGGGGCATTGTATGGCATATTGGTTTTATTGTATTTTTTTTTATTACTAAGTGTGCTTCCCAATTAATAGTATAGATTTGTTTTTAATAAATATGTTTCTCTTTCTAAAATATAACTTATTTTTTAGTTTCACTAAAGTTTTTAACTAAACAAAATCTTTTTTGATTGAGAGATATATATTTTAGGAAAAACGTAGAGAAAGAGAAGGAAGAGAGAGAGTGTGAGAGAGAAGCGACTCCATTCAGGGCCACGAATTGGCGCGAATTCGTAGGGGAAGAAACACAGAACTCGGCGAAGAAGAAGAAGAAGAAGAAGAAGACTATGGCACTCTCTGAATTTTTCATTCACTATTCTCTCTTCCCGTTTTTTCGTTTTTTCCCCTCTTTCGATCCATTTCAGTTTTTTACTGATTCGATTTCAGATTTTAGCTGATCCGATTGAGAGCGGTGTTGAGTTGGTAATTTCCATGTGTTTCCCTAGGGATTGACAATAATTTGCTTAGCTTCCTTGTGTACCAAGTCACTTTCCCCAGATAATCATCTCCCTCATGGATTAGGGTTTTTTATTCAGCCGAGCATTGGATTCGAAGACTCCAAAATGGTACGTGGTTTGATTGATTCTTTCTGTTTTATAGTCGTTTATTTATGTCAACATCCGTATTAATTACAGGGAATCAAAAAATCCAAGTTTTCAGTTTTTGATCAATGAGATGAGACACCCAACACTGACCCTGGCCTTAGATTTTGTGTTTTAACTTATTTTCAGGTAGGTTATTATTGATATTCCATCCAACAGATCTCTAGACACTGATGTATCTCCTAGTAGCGTGTAGGCTTGTAAACTAAAAGACATGGCAAAGTCGAGTGAAAGAAGAACAATGAGATGAAAAAACCTGTATAAACACGCAGTTCACTCAATCCTGACCTTAGATTTTGTGTTTCAGGAATTTTTAGATTTTCAGGTAGCACGAGATTAGTGTGTACTCTTTAGCCCTTTTCCCTGTTAACGTACATAACACGATGATACCTTCACCAAAAGCAGTGTACTGATCTTCGTAGTGGTTCAGTTACTTGAATGTTGTGGATCAACTATCACAATGCTACTTTCTTCCTGGTATACTGCAGGGAACTCCAGTTAACATTATTGTAGGCTCTCATGTCTGGATTGAAGAGCCAGATGTGGCTTGGATTGATGGGCTGGTCGAAAAGATCAATGGACAAGATGTCGAGGTTCTGGCAACAAATGGAAAGAAGGCGAGTTAAAACACATTTGAGTTCTCCATATAATTGAAGCCTATTAGTAGTAGACTGCAGCTGTGTTTCTAATTATTTCTATGTATAGATCACTGCAAAGTTGTCAAAGATATACCCAAAAGACATGGAAGCACCTGCAGGTGGAGTTGATGACATGACAAAACTCTCTTACCTGCATGAGCCTGGTGTTCTTCAGAACTTAAAGATCAGATATGAACTTAACGAGATTTATGTTAGTACCTATACTATTCTTTTCTTTATGGACCATAAGGCTGTGCTTTTCTTGACAGTTTCTATCATTTTTCTTGACAGACATACACCGGAAATATCCTTATTGCTATTAATCCATTTCAACGACTGCCGCACATTTATGATGCCCATATGATGCAACAATACAAAGGAGCACCATTTGGAGAATTAAGTCCTCATGTTTTTGCAGTGGCTGATGTTGCATACAGGTTTTCTTAATTGTTAGCTTTAAACTTTTATTATATATTTGTGATTTATGTTGTCAGCTGAGAGGGAATATATACATTCAGGGCAATGATCAACGAGGGCAAAAGCAATTCCATTCTGGTAAGTGGTGAGAGTGGAGCAGGAAAAACTGAAACCACGAAGATGCTTATGAGGTACCTTGCATATCTTGGAGGCCGTGCTGTTACAGAAGGACGGACAGTTGAACAACAAGTTCTTGAAGTACGATTTTTATATCAATCTAGATTGTTTTAGATTCTTCTTTTACGTTCCTGAGACCATGATTACATTACCTTTTTCACGCCTGTAACTTCTACTTGCAGTCAAATCCTGTCCTTGAGGCCTTTGGTAACGCCAAAACTGTCAGGAACAACAATTCGAGGTGATGTAAACTAATGCATAATTGTGGATTTAACATTTGTTGCATGGCATAACATAGTTTTTAGAATTTGAGCTGATAGTTTATTTGTTTTCTCACAGTCGGTTTGGTAAATTTGTTGAAATCCAATTTGATAAGCAAGGAAGAATATCTGGAGCTGCTGTACGGACGTACCTTTTAGAGAGGTCTCGTGTCTGTCAGATTTCTGATCCTGAGCGCAACTACCACTGTTTTTATCTTTTATGTGCTGCACCACAGGAGGTATAGTCACCAGGAACTCTTCATTAATTCTGATTGTCATTAAAAACTCTTGGTATAACATAATAGAACTAGCAGGAGATCGAAAAGTACAAGTTGGGTCACCCAAAGACGTTTCATTACCTGAACCAGTCGAAATGCTTCGAACTTGTTGGTATAAGTGATGCTCATGATTATATTGCGACAAGAAGAGCAATGGATATTGTCGGGATGAGCGAAAAGGAACAGGTAGGCTTGTGTATGATATTGATCTTCTGATGCAGGTTTAAATGTATTTTGATTTGTCACCCTCTTTATAAATCAACAGGAAGCAATTTTCAGAGTGGTTGCTGCAATTCTTCACATTGGAAACATCGAATTTACCAAGGGAAAGGAAGTGGATTCATCAGTTCCCAAAGACGAGAAGGCGAAATTTCATCTTAACACAGTGGCAGAACTTCTCATGTAAACCTTTCTTCTTGAGAAGATTTGGTGTGTGTTCTCAATACATGCACTAACTAAAAGTCTCGTTTTAGGTGTGATGTAAAGGCACTTGAAGATGCACTGTGTAAACGTGTTATGGTCACACCTGAGGAAGTTATCAAGAGAAGTCTAGATCCACAGAGTGCTTTAATCAGCAGGGATGGTCTAGCTAAGACTATTTATTCTCGGTTGTTTGATTGGTAAGTGGCTGCTTTAACACTTCAAGCATTGGTAATTTACTGTGTTGCTTCTAAGTGAATGTCTCTAGTTATGCAGGTTGGTAGAAAAGATCAATGTCTCAATTGGCCAAGATGCGAATTCTAGATCACTCATTGGAGTCCTTGATATTTATGGATTCGAGAGCTTTAAAACAAATAGGTAAGGATTTTCTACCCCAAGGTTCGGAACTAAGTATTCCACTACATTTTTGTGTTCCTCTACTAAAAGCGATCTGGTGCAGTTTCGAACAGTTCTGTATTAATTTCACTAATGAGAAGTTGCAGCAACATTTCAACCAGGTAATATCTTGATTGTAGTTGGAAACCATTTCCCTTGAGATTCACTGATTAGGCTTTTGGGTTTTACAAGTTTCTGTTGATGTTGTCAGCACGTTTTCAAGATGGAACAAGAAGAATACACAAAAGAAGCAATAAATTGGAGCTACATTGAATTTGTGGACAATCAAGATGTTCTTGATCTTATTGAAAAGGTCATTGCTGATCCATGTAAAAATTAAGTGGACTTGGAAATAACAATGTAATCTAAATATTTTATTGATCTATCTGCAGAAGCCTGGTGGAATTGTGGCACTCCTTGATGAAGCATGGTAATATTATCATCAATCAACTTGAGTTATGTTCATTATATCATTTTTTTTAAAAATGTCTCTTGGTCCTTCAGTATGTTTCCGAAATCAACCCACGAAACGTTTGCGAACAAGCTTTATCAGACTTTTAAGACCCACAAGAGGTTCATCAAGCCAAAACTCTCTCGAACAGATTTTGCTGTTGCTCATTACGCTGGAGAAGTAGGTTCCTGTTCCTTAGAAGATAATTTAACATTGTACAACAAAAGCTACTGTCTTATACGTTTCTTATTAGTACTTCTCCTTTGTGGAATTTCATTTCAGGTCCAGTATCAGTCCGATCTATTTCTGGACAAAAACAAGGATTATGTGATCGCTGAACATCAAGAGTTGTTGGGTGCTTCGAAGTGTCCTTTTGTTGTCGGCCTATTTCCTCCACTCCCGGAAGAAACATCTAAATCTTCAAAGTTTTCATCCATTGGCTCTCGCTTTAAGGTAAGTAGGCTTTATTCTCTCAGAGTATACAAGTGTCGAGGTTGTTTTCACACAAATGTAAGAAATAAGTTGTGATTTCCCAATTGATGCAGCTGCAACTTCAGCAACTGATGGAAACGTTAAACTCTACCGAGCCTCACTACATCAGATGTGTGAAGCCCAATAACCTATTGAAGCCTGCCGTATTTGAGAATGTCAATATCATGCAGCAACTCCGGTGTGGTGTAAGTACTGATGGATAATATTTCCAACTGTGATGTTACTCTAGACATGTATAGTATTAGTATATTACATATATTTATTTATCACACATTTATTGTTGGTTTGTATTCTTATAGGGTGTTTTGGAAGCAATCAGAATCAGTTGTGCGGGGTATCCCACTCGTAAACCTTTCTTTGAGTTCATTAACCGTTTTGGACTTCTATCTCCTGGAGCTCTAGAAGGGAAGTAAGTAAAACATTCCGCTCTATCAATCCAATTGGAACATTTATGTTGGAGCTTAATTCAGTGTATACCATTCTGACTTGTCCTCTGTACAGCTACGATGAGAAGGCTGCATCAAAAAAGATCTTGGATAATATTGGACTCCAAGGATACCAGGTATTGATTCTGCAAGTTTCTTTACTTCGTTCAATAATTATCTACAACTCCTGGTGCCATAGAATATTGTTAATGATTTTATAATTGTCGAATAGTGCAACTAAAATGTATTAAACGTTGGGTAATGCAGATTGGTAAAACTAAGATATTTTTAAGGGCGGGCCAGATGGCTGAACTCGATGCTAGAAGAACTCTGGTTCTTAGTGCTGCTGCCAAAAAAATTCAAAGACGAATACGGACTCATCAGGCCCGAAAACGGTTCATTTTACTAAGAGAAGCCACCATATCTCTCCAAGCTTTATGTAGAGGTGAACCATCTGATTCATCTTATACTCTCTTGATCCTTATCTTGCGTACTTTGTCTCTTGTTCAGAATTTAGAAACGAAAAATCTTCTCATACTTCATGAATGGTTTTCTAGATATAAGATGACTTATAAGTTTTTCTTTGCGAAAATTATAGGAAGGCTATCGTCCAAAGTTTACGAAAACTTGAGAAGACAAGCTGCTGCTGTGAAGATTCAGAAGAATGCTCGGAGATTACATTCTAGAAAATCATACAAAAACCTCCATGTAGCAGCGCTTGCTGTACAGACAGGTCTAAGAGCAATGAGTGCTTATAACCAATTCCGATTCAGGAAGCAAACAAAGAATGCTACAACTATTCAGGTTTGTATTTTTGTGGGAATTATACATTGGTCAGCTTGTCTAATTGTCGAATTAGCTTTGTATTGGCTGTTTTTTTTATTGACATCCTGTTATTAATTTTCAGGCTCAGTGGCGTTGTCACAGGGCAACCATGTACTACAAGAAGCTTAAGAAAGGAGTTATCCTGTCGCAGACACTATGGAGAGGCAAACTTGCAAGGAGAGAACTTCGAAAACTGAAAATGGTATGTGAATGTACTTTGTACGTTCACCATATTATAGCAGCTTATCATGTATGTGATCTTCTAGTTAATTATTCCAAACACACTCAACACTTTTTTTTTTTTATCTTCAGGCTTCAAGGGAAACAGGCGCATTGAAAGAGGCAAAGGATATGCTTGAAAAGAAAGTCGAAGAACTCACATATCGTGCGCAGTTGGAGAAACGCTCAAGGGTATTTGATACAGAAAGCAATCTATATTGTAAAATATATTTCTTTTCGGTAAGATGATTTTGAACCGAACATATAATGGAAATTGTCGAATGGTTTCGCAGGTTGACCTGGAAGAAGAAAAGAATCAGGAGATAAAGAAACTGCAGAGTTCATTAGAGGAAATGCGAAAGAAAGTGGATGAAACAAATGTGCTTCTTGTAAAGGAACGTGAAGCTGCTAAGAAGGCCATTGAAGAAGCACCTCCGGTTGTAACAGAAACGCAAGTCTTAGTTGAAGATACCCAGAAGATTGAAGCATTGACAGAAGAAGTAGAAGGTCTAAAGGTAATATATACTACCTCCTTGTCCTAACTTAAATTCCACTGGGCCATATAATGAAGCTAGTTTGATAACTGAATTCTCTAAATACTGCATGCAATGGCAATCAGATGGTTTATCCCTTCCCTTGGCTATGTTGTTGGTATTAACATGCCTGAAATCGACTTTTAGTGTATTAGAAGCATAGTTACAGATGACTCTATTTAGCATCAGTAACAATTTGTGTTCAACAGGCTAATCTTGAACAAGAGAAAGAAAGGGCCGATGATGCAGCAAGGAAATTTGATGAAGCTCAAGAGTCTAGTGAAGAAAGAAAGAAAAAGTTGGAAGAAACAGAGAAAAAAGCTCAGCAGCTCCAAGAATCAGTGACAAGGTAAGACAATAAAATCATTATTCCCCTATTAGTAGTAAGAACTAAATATAAGTATAGATCTGGTCCCATATATTTTTACATAACGTATAGATTTATGTAAACTCATGACACTGAAAGTTGTAATTATGATGATCAGGCTGGAGGAAAAATGCAACAATTTAGAATCAGAGAATAAAGTGTTACGACAACAAGCTGTGTCCATTGCACCAAATAAGTTTCTCTCTGGCCGGTCCAGGTCGATTTTACAGGTAGGGATAGTACATTAATAAAAACTATAGACCTTTATTTGTTTTTGTTTTTCTATCTGAAGTTAATGGCTTCCCATCTGTTCATGAACACAAAGCAGAGAGGTTCAGAGAGTGGTCATCTATCAGTTGATGCAAGGCCAAGTTTGGTAAGTACCTCCATATGCCTGAGAAATATAGACTTGGATGTTTTTGTGGGATTCTTTTAATCTTGTCATTCATCTATTTGGGTTTCATTTAATTTGAACCAGGATCTGCATAGCCATTCAATAAACCGTAGGGATCCCTCTGAAGTGGACGATAAGCCACAGAAATCACTAAACGAGAAGCAGCAAGAAAACCAAGAGCTGCTTATCCGCTGCATCGTTCAACATTTGGGTTTCCAAGGGAACCGACCTGTTACAGCATGTATTATATACAAATGCTTATTGCAATGGCGGTCATTTGAAGTTGAAAGAACTAGTGTCTTTGATAGGATCATTCAGACAATAGGACAAGCTATTGAGGTTCGTTTGAGCTACTTTACTTTTTAGGGACACAAAAATAAAAGTTATGGATCTGGATTCAGTTGACTTGGTAGTGATTGCAAATGTATTGGAATAAATTTGCATTTTTTTTCTCATTCAGACGCAAGATAACAACAACGTACTAGCATATTGGTTATCCAATGCTTCGACATTGCTTTTACTCCTCCAACGCACACTTAAAGCTAGTGGGGCAGCAGGATTGGCTCCACAGCGCCGCCGCTCATCTTCTGCGACTCTCTTTGGAAGGATGACTCAGGTATGTGTGTGTGACCTACTAATATATATACTTCATCACATCAAATGCATCACAAGTTTTAACATGTCAATGTCAATCTTTCTCTAGAGCTTTCGTGGCACACCCCAAGGTGTGAATCTTGCCATGATAAACGGTGGAGTGGATACCTTAAGGCAAGTTGAGGCGAAATACCCAGCTCTACTCTTCAAGCAGCAGCTAACAGCTTATGTTGAAAAGATATACGGAATGATTCGTGATAACTTGAAGAAAGAGATCTCTCCACTCCTTGGATTGTGTATTCAGGTATATATGGCAATGCGATTACATGTACAAGCAATGGGGCATTCTTTGCTGGATTTAAATATTTTCGGTCACTTACATAATAATAGGCACCAAGAACCTCAAGGGCGAGTTTGGTGAAAGGAGCATCTCGTTCCGTTGGCAACACTGCAGCTCAGCAAGCATTGATCGCCCACTGGCAAGGAATTGTAAAGAGCCTTACAAACTTCCTGAACACTCTGAAGTCGAACCATGTGAGTCTCTATCCTAGCCATTTCAAAATAAAGATCTGAGAGATTCCATGACTTCAACTCATGTCATGGACTCATTTTCCAGGTTCCTCCATTCTTGGTCCGAAAGGTGTTTACGCAGATATTTTCATTCATCAATGTTCAACTGTTTAACAGGTTTTGTTGTTGATTCCCATCTCATTCTCATTTGATGTCTTACACATTACCTTTTTTTGTATATTTAATAAAGAAATTCCCATATCGTCCTTGCAGCCTTTTGTTAAGACGGGAGTGTTGTTCATTTAGCAATGGGGAATACGTAAAAGCAGGATTGGCTGAATTAGAGCACTGGTGTTACAAGGCAACGGATGAGTATGCGGGTTCTTCTTGGGATGAGCTGAAGCATATCAGACAGGCCATCGGGTTTCTGGTACCTCTTTCATGATATGCTGTAAACTTTAGATCAGTCAGTCTCTGTGGGGGTAATCAAAAATGACGTAATTAATGTTGTAATAAAATGCAGGTCATACACCAAAAACCTAAGAAAACCTTGGACGAAATAAGTCATGATCTGTGTCCGGTAAGTGGATGAGTTGTTTGATATTAGGAAGAAATTAAGTACGGATGTTGAAGAAATAGAGTTAAAATTGCTTGCAGGTGCTCAGCATACAACAGCTATACCGAATAAGTACCATGTACTGGGACGACAAGTATGGAACTCATAGCGTATCACCAGACGTATGTTTTCAAATCTGCTTTGATCGATATATATATATGTGCTAGGTGATACCAAATTGTTTAGTAATCTTTTTGGTATATATATATATGTGATAGGTGATAGCAAATATGAGGGTACTAATGACAGAAGACTCAAACAATGCTGTTAGTAATTCTTTTCTATTGGATGACGATTCCAGGTGAGTAATCTCATTTATTCAACCAAAATATGTTAATCTGTTTGTATGAATATTAAATGATGGAATTTGTATTTGTTTGTTGGTAGTATTCCTTTCTCGGTTGATGATTTGTCGAAGTCGATGGAGCGGATAGAGATCGGAGATGTAGAACCGCCACCGCTCATCCGGGAGAATTCTGGGTTTAGCTTTCTATTGCCATGTTCCGAGTAATAAAATGAATTGGTTTAATAAGTTTACACCATCACTGTGTAGCAGTGATAATTCTTCTCTTTTGAATAGAGGTGTCAATAAGTTCAACTTTGAGATTATTTATATAATTCAAACTTTTTAAAGGAGGTCTAACCTGGCCCTTGGACTACTGTACTCGTAGGTTTGTGCCAAACTAATTATAAGATATATTGTTGTTAGCAAAAAACTAGTCGAATGCACCGCCACACAGTAATCTCTTGATCAGATTAGATCATACATGCATGTACAGTGTATATGTGTCATCATCATTCCTAACTAAACCAATATAGTATACCGAATACTTTTGGTTTTGTATTTATCGAATTAAATACTACAAGACTACTGTAACTGTTGAACAACCTCTAGTCTCTTTAAATATGTCGTCTCCGATAAAATTCAACGTTATAGGTGAGGAAGGTAAGATGTTGGTAAAAGTCATGCATGGAAACAACTTCACAACAAATAAATTTGAATATAAACTGGTATATTGGTGCATTAGTTTTACTAAATACAAAGTTTGTAGAGCAATGGGAGATCAACAGAAAATTCATCCGGTTCTTCAAATGGAAGCTAACAAGACGACGAAGACAACAGCACCAGCAGCTCCAAGAAAGACAGAGCTGCTTCCGATTCAACGGCCTATTACGCCTCCTGCGATGCGTAGTAAGAAGGGAAATCTGTGCTGCAAAATATTCTGTTGGGTGTTAAGCCTTCTAGTCATTGCATTGGTCGCGTTAGCAATAGCGGTTGCGGTTGTATACTTTGTCTTCCACCCTAAACTACCTCGTTACGAGGTAAACAGTTTACGAGTTACCAACCTCGGGATCAATTTAGACCTCTCTCTCTCCGCGGAGTTTAGAGTCGAGATCACAGCTCGTAATCCCAACAAAATAATCGGGATTTATTACGAAAAAGGAGGACATATCGGTGTGTGGTACGACAAGACAAAGCTCTGCGAGGGGCCTATACCGAGGTTTTATCAAGGGCATCGCAATGTGACTAAACTAAATGTGGCTTTAACAGGAAGAGCGCAAGCCGGGAACACTGTCTTGTCGGCATTGCAGCAGCAGCAACAGACAGGGCGTGTGCCGTTAGATCTTAAAGTGGACGCACCTGTTGCTGTAAAACTCGGGAAATTGAAGATGAAGAAGATTCGGATATTAGGGAATTGTAAGCTTGTTGTTGATAGTTTATCGACAAACAATAATATCAACATAAAAGCTAGTGATTGCAGTTTTAGGGTCAAACTGTGAGATGTTCTTTGTTCTAGGCCATTTTTTTTACTGTTTACTGGTGTCGCTGTATTCATCATTTTAGTTTGCATTTGATTAATAGTTTGAATTTCTGGTTTTAAGCTATAATAAGATCCAAATTAGTAAAAGTTGTGTGAGATTTTTAAACGCCCAAAATTATTTAAAATAACAAAACAAGTTAGTAACACAAAACAACAGATGAAATTACATACATAGCTTTTCTAATGTCACGTACGGGTTTCTCGGGTTGGGTTTGGGTAAGAACCGTTCGGGTCTTTCGGACAGAGGAGTTTAGGATCCAGTGACATAAATGTAACCCTATCACTGAAAACAGTCATAACTTACTAGCTTGCCTGCCAAACAAAGAATGACGACCTTCTGCTATAACCTCTCCGGTCCTCTTGTTTCTCACTACAACAAGTGTTCCTTTATAACGTCCTCTCTCGCCTAACAATCTCGACGTTACCTCCAACTCCTCCTGAACATATATCATTTCCATTTCAAAATCATCCCTCTCTCTCTAATCCCATTCTATGACACCTTTCAGAAACGGTCAAATAAACGAAAAAAAAAAAAAAAAAGAAGAGGGAGTTGAGGAGACATACACCGAGCTTAGCTGTAGAAAGGAATGCAATAGACATGTCCACAGAAACACAAGGAGGTAATAAGCCTTCGATTTGTACAAGCGCTCCACCAACTTCATCCACAAGATTCGCAATCGCACCATTAGCTAGATTCCTGTCTCTATCCTCCAAAACTTATAAGTTGATCAAACACCGTCCAACAATTGAGTTTCTTTGCCAATATACAATTACAAGGAGATCTTATTCTTTTCCTTGATTCTAAACAAAAATCTCCAAGAAAACAAAAATGGCTCAGTGGAGAAACAAACCAATATTGATCATCATACTCATTCTCTGTTAGATAGCGATAACGGACTCATACACTAGTACTATAAAGAGTATAAACCCAATTCTCATCTTGAAGACGAACCGTCAAACGAAGGGGGACCTTGAAAGAGCAGGAAATGAAACCCAGGTCGACCCGGCTGACTCGGATTCCTCTGAGACTAAAAACCTCGTAGAAGCTTCTTCCTTCCCGTGAGAACTCCTCTTCCAGTCGCTCTGCCTCACCGCAGTCGTTAACCTCATCGCTCAGTTGCAAATACTCGAGAATTTTTTTCTCCATCGTCGTCCTCAATTCTAATTTCTTCCACTTCCAATCTTTTTGTTTTAATATAAATAAACATATACTTTTGTTTGGGCCTTACGTCGTTAATATTGGTTTCGTTGTAAAGAAGAACACATTAATTCTCAGTTTCTCGAATATCGAATTAGGCTCACGTTCAGTTAATTCGTTGCTGGTTTAAATTGAACACTGATGATGCGAGTCGGGGGAACCCGGGGTATGCCGCTGCAGGTGGAGTGATACGGGATACGAAGGGTGATTGGTGTGGGGGGTTTGCAGTTAATATTGGGGTTTGTACAGCACCATTGGCTGAACTGTGGGGGTGTGTATTATGGTTTGTATACAGCTTGGGAGAAGCGAGTCACGAGGTTGGTGGTTGAGGTGGACTCCGAAATAGTTGCTGAATTTCTTTTGACCGCGATCGAGGATTCTCATCCCCTGTCTTTCTTGGTACATCTGTGCCACGACTTTATCTCTAGGGACTGGATAGTCCGCTTTCGTCATGTGTATAGGGAAGCTAACCGTCTCGCTGACGGGTTAGCAAACTATGCGTTTACATTATCACTTGGTTTCCATAGTTTTGCTTTAGTTCCACATGTTGTTGCTCAATTGTTAAACGAGGATGCTGCTGTCGTACATGGATGCGACGAGTATGTTTGTAATTCTGTTTAATTTTTATTAATAAAGTTGGGGGCTCTGCCCCCGTTTTCCACCAAAAAAAAGTTAATTCGTTACTGGTGTCGATGGCTAAGGGTGGATCTAGGTTAGCTTACACCGGGGCAGTTGCCACCCCTACAGTTTTAAAATCCTTAAATAGTTTTAAGGAATTTATTTAATTGCCTCCAATTAAAAAGATATCTCTTTTCTCTTTTAAATTGGTATTTTCTAATTAACTCATTGATTCACCTCAATCAAAATAAACAAATGAACAACCCTCTCTCTCTCGAGAAAGTCGAGTCCTCCTCAAAACCCTAGATCTACAGCGCTGATGCCGCCTAATCCACTTGCCTCTCCGCCGCCCGCGGCTTTCGCCGGTGGTGTGAGAGGGATTTGCTCTTCTTCTTTCCTTTGTTTTTCCAGTTTGTAGTAGTAGGGTGACTCGCTCTCTTCCTCTCCGGCCGTGCTAAGGAGTAGTCCTGTTTCGTCGTGACAGTGCGGCGGATATGACGAGATCTCGGCTCGCCTTCCTTTCTGGGAGACTGGTGGTGGTTTGAAGCTGCTCCGGGCGACTTTCCTTGCAGTTTCAGAGATTCGGATCTGAGTTTTTTGGTCGTGACTTCCTGCTACCTCTATCCTTTCTGCCGGAGATCCTTAGCTGACCGGAGGTTATGGTTGAGTCAGGTCTTAGGGTCTACTGGTTGTTGGGGAGGTTTATGTGTGCGTCGATGTCCGAGATTTGCGGTCATCCTCAAAGTCGACGTTTCTTGAGAGCTTCCTCAAGTTTCTGGTTTCATTTTGGCTAAGAAGCGAGACAACAAGGGAGATGCGATGTGGCCAATCCGGAGATGCACCGTGAGATGAAGATATGCTAATCTGTGCTCCAATCTTTTATCTTTAGGCGATTAGTATTCTGGTTATTGTGTGATTAGTTTGGAGAAGCCTCTGCTCATGCTGGTTTTGCTTCGCGTCTCTTGGTCTGGTCAGTCGGATGTATTGTCCGTTTTAGGTTTAGGACCGGAACAAAGAAAGCCGGAGAAACTAAGCTTTTCTGATAATGCGCCTCTGGGTGTTGATGCTATTGGGACAAGTTTTACATGCCGATCATGAGGTCCTCATAGCTTGGAATTGCTTTGTTCTTCAGTATTGGATTTGGTCTTCTCTGTGTTAGTATTTGTTTTCGTGTCATTGGGTCAATTTAGGTGGTTTAAGAGATGATTTCACTCCGAGTCGTGGGGTGTTATCTATCTCGTTGTGGTTAAAAAATGCAATGTTTCTCGGTTAGGTAACGTTGGATCTACCTAGTGATTCAGGGTGATACTAGATCGACCCATTGCATTTGGTCCAAGTCTATAGAGGTGAATGTTATGTACTTTTGATTTGGTTGTATCATTTTGGATAATGAAAAGTTGATATTGAGCCAAAAAAAAAAAAAATTAATAAATAAACAAATGAACATCACATATCTTTTTTCCCCTATAATTTAGCTAAATTTGTTACAACTTTAAATCCAAATATAAATAATTAATACAGTAAAAACTAAATATATTATTATTATTATTATTAAAGAGAAAAGTAAAGTGTGTGCTCTCGCCACAAAAAGTGCGATTAAAACAGTTGCTCATATTTTCTCTCTGATTTTTCCTCGCCACTCCGGCAATGTTTGTTAATTCTTTCACAGGAGATGTGGGTTTAGATTTCTATGTTTTCTTTTTAGATTTCTTTGTTTTATCAATTTAAATTTCTTTCATTTTTGTGTTCGATGCTAAAAACATGAGTAAATTGTATAAGACACTATAAATTTCCAAAATAATCATATAAAAAATTGAAAAATATAAAAAATAATAATTGAGGACCACTCTTAAAATGACATAATGATAATTCATTCGAATTAAATATTTGAATTCATTTACTTTTTATTTTTTATTTTTTTTAACATAACATATTTATATAAATGAACATGTTTACATATTTATATTTCCAAAATCAATCATTACTTCATAATAAATCAAAATTTATCAAATTAATAAACTTATTTCTTTTAGACATATTACTATTCGGTCAATCAAAAAGAAGATTACCAATCAATCTCAATTTTGAATATAACTAAATAGAAAATTATCACACATTTTATTTATAACTCATTTATAATATACATTAATAAAAATGAATATATATAGTTTCATTGAGGCGGAATTGTTAATGAATGTATAATACAAACAACTATCGTTTTATAGAAAAAAACATATTTTATATTAAAAACGTAAAGCCATTAAACATTTTGACAATTATATATATAGTTAATCCGATCTTGAAATGTACTTACTACTTTATTTTTCTCTTCACAAGATGATGGTTACTTATCTAGTTTTTTTGTAAAAGAAAAAATAATTATGAGTGGAAAAAATACAAAAAAGAATTATAATAAAGAGATGAGACAAACTAAATGACTTTATTAAAAATTTAAAACTTTATTTTTTGAAAAAGAATTCCATAAACCTCTAGTTCAAGAATCCTTTACAAAAATTAATTCTTATAAAAATATATGTTTAGTAGTTTTTTAAAAATACTTGCAAATGGCTGGTTATTTAAAATTTGGATCAATTGAAATATTAATATAAATAAATGAAAACAATGTTTTCTATTTAACTTAAACAAAAATAGATTGCAATTATGTAACATATGCGATCCAACTTTGTGGTTTCGGGATGGGTATTGGTTCGGCCGGTTTGGTTTTAAATCGTGGAATCGAAGCGGTTGCGTTTGGAAAGTCCTAAACCGTGATATTTAATGGAAAAGTCGATGTGAGGGATGTGTGGTTGTTCATTGTCGTTCTAGAGAGGAGAAAAAGAAAGAAAATGTCCCTTTAAGTGTTCTTGAGGAGCTCTAAGCCATTTTTTTAAAGAGCTGTTCCTAGAGTGGAGATCTGAGGTTAAGGACAAGTTGGGAGGCTTGTGTGGTGTTGTTTTCGTCATTATTTGGTCAGAAACTTCTTTTGAAAGAGGTGAGTGCATGACCATAACTTATCTAAGCTTGAAATTCTCTGATTTTGTGTTCTATGAGTTGTGTGATTGATTTCTTTGCTTTTTTCTTCATGATTTCGTGGTTCTTGTTGCCTTGTAAGAGTCATGTGTGAACCTTGGTTGAGCTTAGTGCGGCTAGAGGAGGAGATATGAATTGGAGCTTTGAGAAAACGATGCTTGGCTGGTGACGATCCACACCAATACGAGGACGAAGTGAGGACTGTAGCGAGTGTTGATCGACTTAAACTAGGGTTTTCAGGATGCTGAGTAGGTGTCAGTCGACACAAGGAGAGTTTCGGTCGACACCAACTTCCATCAAGTGTCAGTGTCGATCAACACCAGGAGGGTGTCGGTTGACATCAACCTTCAACAGGCAACTGACCTTCGTTTGTTGCATGGTTTGATTGTGTTTGTTGTTGCTTATTGATTGGAGATTTTCTATGCTTTGTGTATAGTCGAGTAGATGGGAGGATTGCTTCAATAAGTTCTTATGATAATACTCATGCATCTCAATTTTAGTTTGTGGTGCAGGTAAAGGCAAAGTGTGATCTTGGAATCAAGAAAATGAAGAGAAGGATGTTCTAGTGGCTCGTTTTATTGATGTTTAGGCTTCTGTTAGGTTGCTAGAGTTAGGTCCTTAGAATGATATTAGGATGATGGTTATTTGCTTTATGACATTGCTGGATATTGGTTACTGATTATTGTTGAATCATTTGTTTATTGGTTATTATTCTATTGCAATATTTGTTGATTAGTTGTTGGTTTAATATTTGGTATTTATGTTGTTTTGTATTGAATGTTGTTAGGTTGTTAGTGAGTATGAGATCACTAGTTAATTACTATATTAAAAAAATGGGTCCATCGTTTCAGTTTGGTATTAGAGCCCTTATGGTTCTAGGTATGGGTTCGCTGTGTGCTTTATGCATTGATGTTTGGATTGCAAGTTGTAAGTGATTTTGTGAGCTAGTCAATTGTGTGTGACATATGGTCTTAGAACATTTTCTTCAAACTTTTAATGAGATTTCACGGTAAGATTTGTTTTTTGCGTGGTTTCGTTGTTTGTTTGCTTAGCCTTCTGGCTTTGGTAGAGCAGATAATTCATGATTATAGATACTTCTGTTGTTAGTCGTGAACGTGATCGTGGTGGTTGATGGTTTCGGTTCGGATATAGATTTTTAGAATCGCTAAAACCCAATTTTTTTGGTACATAAATATTCAAAGTTTTATCTAAATACCCAAAAAGATTCACCTAAATGTTCGGATTTTCGGATATAAAAGTTTAGGATACAAAAAATATAAAGCTAAAAGTTTGGATTCGAATTCGAATTCGGGTCATCCCGGTTCAGGCCTAATGACTCACATTTTTGAACTTCAGTTATCTTGGCATTTTTCGTGTTAGAATATGGAATCAACAATAAGTGACAAAGGAAAGCTGTCCTCAAATGTAATAAGACTTCGTCTATGAAAGGTGACATTGACAAGTGTCTTGTTTCCAAGTGTGGTTTTGGTTTAAAAATGTGGTTTTAACCAAAATGAATCTAACACACTTAATAGCCACATAGAAACACTATTATTTTGATTCATTCCACTCGTTACCTGTGACGAAAACAAAAAACCAATAATTTTGGAGATGGATTCAATAACAAGACCAACAAAGATGCTAATCAAATTTTTTTGTAAAAAGCTCAGAAATTCAAAACGATTTTCCGAAGAAATTACAATGTTATCTTTAAACAATCAACAAATTGTTTAAAAGTTGGAATTAATTCAAAATCAAACACACATTACAAAAACCACCAAATTATATTTAATATAAAAAATCAAATCAGGACCCTAATAAAATCCTCATCATCAACATCACTTGCCTTGTTGTTCAGATTCATGATGAACAGCTTTCATAATCAACCCATCGTTATGCACAACCATAATCACCGGCGAGTTTCCGATTCCTCTCGCCATCGCCGTCAGTATCTCGGCAACCAAATCCCTAAACTTCTCCGGAACCAGATCTTCACCAAACCTCTCGAATATCGCGTTGTACACGTGGTCCGTCTCTTCCCCGGACGCGACTTCGGATTCAACAGCCACCACGTGATTCAGACCTTGCCGGAGCTCCGATGGAGACAATGTTCCGCTTTTGTCTAGATCTAGAATCCGGAAATAGTCTTCGGTGATTGATTCGAATGATTTTGTATCGGAGATGAATCCGATGAGAGTTTTGCTCGTCAATACCGTTTCGATCATCCTTGAGATCTCGAATTTTTTTTTTTTTTTTTTTTTTTTTTTTTCTTTTGTTGTGAAATTTTTTTGTTTTTTGTTTTTCTTTATTGTTTCGGGTTAAATGGTGGTATTGGTTATATATAAGATTCGATAACGTAATATGTTGCGTGCATGTTTTTTGCCTCGGAGAATATAAATGTCCGGCTTGGTGCAAATATAAGCTACCTTTTTAACTTTTTTTTAAAAAAAAAATGTTTAGATGGTATTTTCTGATAATTAAGACATGTCTTCACATTTACAGATTTGCTTGCATATCCACTATTTTTTTTTGGATTATATGTTGAGTATTATTATGAACTCTTTAAGACTTTAACCAATAGATTATGTGGGATGTATTTTGTTCCATCTCATTATAGTTAAAATATATATATATATATATATATATATATTTACCACAATGATCACCTATAGATTTGCATTTGGTTTAACGTCATATCGAACCTATCTCAGGTAAATGTGACAAATATATAGTAATTTGGCTTAGGTAGATTATAGAGTCTTTATTTAAGATGTTTAGATTTGACTTTACAAAAGCCGAGAGAGATTATGAACTCTGTCGCTTATATTCTTAATTGCCTTCATTGCCGGTTTTTGTAACCGGTCATAGATGGTGTGTTTACACTTTACAGAGTAACAACTAACCAGAGATTGGTTCTATTTGGTTTTACGAGAAAATTTTACAAAGGCCTCAAAAGTGGGTAATCTTCAAGTAGTTCCCTTTCTGACAAAGCGTCAGCCTCGTTCTGCGGTGTCCACAGTACTTCTACTGCCTGCAACATTTTGGTTTCACATCTTTCATTTACTACTAAACCTTTCCCATGAGTAAGTCAACTTACGGATGCAAAATCTCTTACCATCATTTTGCTTCTTGGTATCGACCCGAGTTTCTGTAAGGCTTCCTTCAGATCTATAGTTCCATTTATTGGCGGCAGTTTATGTATACCCTCTGCAGCCACCAAGATGGTTACCTAAACATGTTACAACACTTCCGGTCAAACAATTACCAAACCAAAGTGCAACAACCTAAAATATTGTAAGAAAACACATGCACTAATCTTTTTGGGGAATAGCCTTCTAGACCCGGTTTAACTGTGTTTCCCTATCCCACTAAATGTTCAACTCAGAGTTTGAATAAGTTTACCACAATATATTCATTGCTGAAACCGCTAGCTTTCCGAATCTTTGAGCTTTGTCTCTTTATGCTATTCACGTTTACAAGTGTCTCTTCATCAAATTTTCCCCGTTCTTCAATTGAGAGTTGATTAAATCGCTTTTCTCCCTTTTCTATACTCGGCTTCACATCCACCTGAAAGTACATGATTCAGACAAAATGGTTAGGTACTAAGGTTCTCTTTTGAATCTATGAATGATCCTAGAATTACTAGCCCATGTAATGAATGAACCAGGATAATATGGTGAATACAAGAGCATGCACATCACTCAGGAAAGACTCAGTAGACTTACTGATGAATAACAGGAGATGCAGTAGTCAGGGTGCCTCAGCAACGCCAGTGTTGCCTCTGTAAGACACAGAAAACTGAGTTGCATGAAATACAGCAGAACCAAACAGATAACAAGTGAAAAGAGAAGCATCAATGATGCAAAACCAAGCAGGTTAGAAAGATTCGTAATTCCTAAAACTATCTTAACTAAGAACACAATACTGAACCTGAATCCTGAAATAAAGGTTTTGGTATGCAAGCAATATGTTATACAGGTCAGTATATCACAACACCAAAAAATAATAAATTTTAAATATTTTGCTAAAGCCAAATTAGCTTTAACCGAGCTATTTCTAATTGATGAATCTATCTCCTAGGTTTTCATTTCATCAGAGTTCAAGAACAAATGCGGCAGAACACACAAAAACAAGATAGTGCCACAAGTAAATAAGATTAAAGCTGCGAAAAAAAACACCTACAAAATCTGCATTCTAGAAACAAAAGGAAACGTCTTAAAACATTGTTCACATATAAACGGAGTAAAACAGACAAGATAAATCGAAGAATAAGTTACCGGTTAAAACATAGCTCAGACCCTGTGGCGTGGATGTATCTGCACTTTCAGCAAGACGATTAAAATCTTGTTGTAGTGTCCTCCCCAAACCCAACAACCCCACCTAAGACAGAAGCAAATTCTCAATCTTATGCTTCTTACGATATGTAACTATACCAACGAATAAAAATAGCATTCACAGACTATAACAGAGCTATGGAGAAATCGTAACCTGTAGGAGCACATTCTCAGTCTCATATTTTGACCATATGGCAATGAACAAATAGCGTTCATAGAAGAATATAACAGAAGCTATGGAGAGAAATCGTAACTTGTAAAGACAAATGATTCACCTGTAGCTTAATGACGCTAGTTTTCTGAGTATCGGTTAAAATGCTATCACCCTGTGACCGATCTGAGAGGAACCCAGAGACCAAAACAAACGCAGCGAAACCAACCAGAATCAAAGAAAAGCTCGAAAACCCACCAAACCCAAAACCAACCGCCGGACCCATAAAACCCCCACCGAACGGTGACGGACCATAGTACGGAGCGGTCCGAGCGGAATACGAAAAGCTCGGATTCGATGTTCTCGGCACAGAATACGATTGCGAAGAAGAGCTCCGAGACCTCGAGGAGAAAGAGTTACCACCAATTCTACCACCAGACGCAGCTAAAGCCGTATTAGGATCATAGAACAAAAGCAACCCAAGCAAAACCGCAGCTATAGCTGGTTTCTTCAACGAATCTAACGCTTTCTTGACCTGACCCACGATTTGTTCAAACGGATTCGAATTGGATCTCGAGTCTGAGTCCGAACTCGTCGACTGTTTGTATTTGACGGAGATTTGGAAACGAATCGAGTTTGATCTCCGTTGAGGTTTGGAGTAGAGAAGAACACCTCTGCGATTACGAGGCTTTCGCATGTATGATGGAAGAGGCTGATTCCATTGAAGCGGAGTTAATTCAAGTAAGGTCGCCATGATCGAATTGAAGGATGATGATGGATTTTTGTGGAAATCGATCGCTAGGGTTTATGTGGTGAACATTTGGGGGAAGGAAGAAGACGATAAAACACAGACACTGTTGAGTATGGTCTTGATTGGTGAACACAATTAGAGAGCTCTACCACTTGTACAGCTTTCATTTTTTACCAATCACAAAAACATTATTAAAAAAATCTCCCTATAGCTTACAACTTTGTTTTTTGTACAGCTTTACATACCTTACCAATTAGGTCCATATATATATTTGGAGGGAGATTTTTTTCCTGTGATTTTTTTAGGATAAAATAGTAAATTAGAGATTATGATTGTTTTTGCTTGCAGTCGGTTATGCCTCAAACCGGTTTACAAGTTTTGAAGTGAGTTAAATATAAATTTCTGTGTGCAGAAAACAAATTTTGGACTTTGGCACTTATTTTCAAAGAAAGAAAACAAAATTGAATCCGCAATTACCATTCCGATATTCAGTATACTAACATCAGAACTCGAATAATCATAGCACTCCATCAGCAAATTTTAGAGAATCATAGTTGCAATATCTTATAGTGAAAAATGGGTCACCGAAAAAGATTAGAGTGATAATTTTTTACTGATAATGATTCAAGTCTGATAGATCTATTTAAACGTGTATAACAAATCTCAAAATTGAAAGAGTAGGCGCAGAAAGCTCGTCATCTTTTGTCGTCTTCATTCTTCAAGGCTAGAATAGTGAGCAAAGAATATCAAAGAAGGTGGCTCAAGGAAAACACCTCCATGCTCTCTATTAGATTAAACAAAGATTGCACACAAATTAAAAATGACATAACAAGTCATGGAAAATTGTTAGAGGTAATGAAAAATACGAAACCAAAAAGATGAGAGATTGAATAAGGATACTAGAAAATTAATGGCTATCTCAACGCTGGTAAGCAACACCTCTATCAGCGTCGAAAAACATGTTCACAACTGGTGCCTTCATCATGGTGCCCGAGAGTCGAGAGAGTTTCTTCTAAGAAATGATCAAAATAAATTAAATGGTACATTTACAAGGAAATACAAGGAAATGTACCTGAAAACATATATATATATATATATATATATATAATCGGTTTTTCTCTCATTTTTTTTCCTCCACCTCATTACTACTTATATTCAATTTTAACAAATTAATCCACATCATCAAAGGACATAAAATATAAAGTTAATAAATCAATTGATTAACTCACTTTTGTAATTTTTTATTATTATTAAAAACAATAATTTAAACTAAAATATAAACCAAAAACGAAATGAAAAATAGGGAAAAAATAAAGCTATCATATGTTCAATGGAACAAAAATTACAATTATTAGGATAAAGAAAATAAGAGTTTTTTTAAAGAAACACAAAATTTAAAGATTTTTAAATCAAGAAGTTATTCAATTCATGGTGTTATATTATTAATTCATATTTAAAATTTTGTGTATATTATTATTTTTAATTATAGTATAATATAACTAATAACATATTTATATGTATGTAAAACTTGAGACTATGTTTGTTAGTGTTAAATTATAAATTCATGTTACCGATTAAAACCAGAGCGATTTGGTGCATATTATTATTTATAATTCTAAATAATTTAAATAATTAAAATAGTTTGAGTGATCTATGTTCTTTATCATTTTCAAAATTGAAAAAATGGTAAAATTTGTTAAACAAAGGTGTATCAAAAAAGGAGAAAATATTAATCAAGTGCTCAAAAATTAAAATAATGTATATATTTAAGAGAAATGTATAAGGTTACTTGAAATAAAACATATTAAACAAATTTTTTTTTTAACATCACACACACCAAACAAATAGTGAAAAATACTAAGAAGAAATTTGGGAAAGCTATTTGTAATTAAAACAATTATAATAGTAGTGGTACACTGTAGAATTTTTTAATTAAAGTTTTAACAGAATTATATTTATGGATAAATTCATATACTTGAAACTTAGAGTAATCTTATGAGTTTGTAGATTTAGGAGAATCAAAATAAAAGAACACTATATAGAAACATAGTAGACTAGACATATTTAAAACCAGAAAAAGTTATATATGTTAACATAATTTTTATTTGTCAAAACAGCTAAGATAAAATGTAATATTCGATGTTATATATGATCTTTATGGATAAAAACGAGTCCAATTGTGAGATCGGTTACTAGGAAGCAAAATTTACGTGTAGTACAATACTGTCAAAGAAACTTCACGACAAAGGGTGGGTATATTCTCTAAAAAAAATTTACGTCTACGTTAGTAGGTAATGATCACTCAACCGAAAAAATAAAAGAGTATTAGAAGATGAAAAAGATGAAAACAATTATCATATGTCTTCATAATGAATATATTATTATAATGCAAAAAGAAAATAGATGAAAGAGATGATGAGTGTATACCGTAAAATAAAAAAAAAGAATTAATTGTAAAAAATGTTAAAAAAATAGATAAGTTAGATATCTCTTAATAAAATAAATTTGACATCTATATAGATTTATATTTTAATATTGAATATTTATAATTATATTCAACGGTTCAAATTAATAACAAAAAAAAATTATAGTCCCATGTAACGCGTGGATTATAAATCTAGTAGTAGATAGAGGGTTTTGGTTTAATTCTAACATGACTTTATGTTTTTTTTTTTTTTTTAATTTTGAATATTTTAAAACAATGAACTTTTTCGTCCAACAATAATAACTTAAAATTCGGGTTGACGACTAGCCCTGGGCGTTTGGATTTTCGGTTCGGTTTGGATCGGTTCGGATTTTGCAGATTTCGGATTTTTTAGATTAGGATGTATAGAATCCATTTAGAATCCAAATGTTTTTCGAACCAGATCGGTTCGGATTCGGATCGGTTTTCAATTTTTTTTTAAAAATCCGAACTTACACCGAACTTTATAGATATCACTCGGAAATTATAATCACAAAGTTGGGATAACTTAGATAGCTTTAGCGTGTGACTTATAACCTTAATGTCTGTAACGCCCCAACCGCCACCTATTATTGGGCCTCACGTCCTCTTACTAGTCCCGTGAGCTCATCTATATCGGACGGCCGGTTTGCTACGTCCGGGAAGTTTTAAGGACTTTTTACCGTCCCTACAAATCACCGCATGATCTTTCCCTGTTTTTTGTCCTCAATCGCACATTTCCGATAGTCACTTCCTGGAAAGTCACCCATCCTAAGACTACTCCAGCTCAAGCACGCTTAACTGTGGAGTTCTCTTAGAACCTTTGACTGAAAAGATAAGTGCATTTTGGTGACATAGGTGGCCAAATCAATTCTTTTAAACCTCTCCGCAAGTCTCTGGAACCAGAGTGTCATAATTCACCCCACTAACAGATTGCAACATCCTCGTTGCACACCAAGACCGTCACCTCCGACGGTGTGAGCACACTTGACTCCACACTCGTTTGGGTTTGGCTCTTATACCACTTGTAACGACCCAACTGCCACCTTTTAGTGGGCCCCATGTCCAATCCCAGTTCATGAGCCCACTTTCCTTAAGAGGCCTCACATCCTCTCACTAGGCCTGTGAGCCCATCCATATCAGACGGCCGGTTTGCTACGTCCAGGAGGTTTTAAAGACTTGTTACCATCCCTACAAATCACCACATGATCTTTCCCTGTGTTTTGTCCTCACTCGCACAATTCCGACAGTCACTTCCCGGAAAGTCACCCATCCTAAGACTACTCCAGCTCAAGCATGTTTAACTGTGGAGTTCTCTCAGAACCTTTGACTGAAAAGATAAGTGCACTTTGGTGACATATGTGGTCAAATCAATTATTTTAAACCTCTCTACAAGTCTCTCAAACCAGGGTGTCACAATGTCTCAAGTTCGATTCTTCCTTCCAGCTAGTACAATTTAAATTTTAAAACCAAATCGAATCACAATCAATGTAAAAACCGATCGGTTTTAACAGAGAAACCGAAACCGATCCAAATCGGTTTTTTCAGATCGTTTCGGCTTGGTTTGTTCGGTTTTGGATTATATGCCTGGGGCTATTGACGACCTATTTCTCTCTGAAAACTATCTTATCAAGTCATATAGAGCAAAAACTTTGATTCTAAGTTAGATGTCTCCGAAAAAAATACTTTTTAACTTGTATATCTTTTTTAATCCGTAGTTAAAAATATATTTTTCCATAGAATAAGAATTTTCATCTAATTACCTACGAACTTTGATTTTGTTTAGTGTACTGTTTTTTACCTAACTACCAAAACACTAAAATAAAGTAAACCTAATCTAAAACCAAATCAATTTAATTAATTAAAAAATTAAGAAGAAAAGGACGTACTATGGTTTTTTTTTTTTTTTTTTTTTGTTAACCATTGGGCCAAAACTAACCGGCCCATTAGCCAAATTCCTACATTCGTAGGAACCGGGACTCGATCCCGAGTGTGATGATGCCTTCTATTATGGTTTTCTTTTTCCCGTCGGCTTTTTCTCTTTTGATGATGGGGAACAGTGATATCAGAAACATCTAATTAGCGATTAAAGTTTGGGTTCAACTATAGTTTTCAAGAGAAAATAGTTTGTGTACTTCCCACATGTTTGAGATACGAACAACAATGTTGCATGTTTTTTTCTGTAACAAGCTCATTGAAAACAATAATAAATTTTTTTTTCCAGTAGAAACAAGGGAGATTTTTTATAAAAGTATGTTCATTTGACTTAAAAGTATGTTTTATTTTTCCAGTAGAAACAATAATACTTTCTATAAAAGTATGTTCATTTGACTTATTTTCTGTCTCTCGGACATTTTTTTGTCAACTTTTCCACTGTTCACATAATTTTAATACAATTAACTCTCATCATGTAAGATAAAGTATAACTAGATAGAAAAAAAACAATTTGTATTATAGTCCGTCCGATTTTAACAAAAAAATTGATCCAACAGCTAGAAATGAGCGTGTACCACAACATGAGTAAAAAAATGTGAAAAGTAGATTTGAAAAGATTTGTCACAAATAATAAGAACAATTGGATTGAAACTATTAGTTAAAATTCAATGAACAAGATTTTCTGTCACATTTTTTTTCTTTCTATTTTTCACTTTTTTCTCATACTCTCTTTGTAATCATTTTATTTAATTATTATGACATATATTTTGGATTTTTTTTTATGATTCATTATAATTTTATTTTTTCTACAATTTGAGATCCTTTTACTATATTTAAAATAAATATTTATAATACATATTATCCAATTATACTTGAACATTTGTTTATTGTTATGTGGATGCTAAAAATGTCTTATTATGTGGATACTATACTTATTCTAAAATCAAGTCCACATGGACGATGAGTTATACACGTCGACTAAAAACTATTTATGTTTTGGTGACGTAGTCATTGTTAACTATCAAACAATTTTAACGTCATCATATCCCAAAAAAACCTAAGCATGAAACCGTTCATCATATCATATCCTAAACCCTAAACCATAAACCTCTAAGCCCTAAACCCTAAAGCCTAAATCCTAAACTATAAACCTTAACCTTAGATCATAAACATAATCATAAATGTAGTTTCATAGCAATTTTAACAAATGTATCCAAATATGAAGATCTTTTACTAAAAAACATGAAATTGACCTACCCCAACCTGTAAACTTTGAACCTTAAATTAGACCAAATTTTTTATAACTTGCATTATATTCTTTATAAATTTCCAAATTCGTTGATGTTGTTCGCGATTATGTGGATGGTTAATATGCATAGATAGATACTTATTTTTGGATGACCAAATAAAAAACAATACGAATACCTAACTAATTAAACAACGTGTGGTTTGGTAAAGTAGTCATGATTAACTATCAATCGATTTTAATCTTTCATGTTAAAATCAACTCCACATGGATGAGTTATACACGTCCATTAAAAACTACTTGTGTTTTGGTGAAGTAGTCATTGTTAACTATCAAAAAATTTTAACCTCATCATATCCCCTAAAAATATAAGCACGAAACCATTCATTATTATATCCTATACGAAACCTCAAACCCTAAACCTCTAAACCGTAAACCTGAACCCTAAACCTTAAACCCTAACCTTAAACCCTAAACCCTAAACCTTAATTCCTAAACCCTAAAATCTAAACCCTAAAGCGTAAATTCTAAACTTTAGACCTTAACCTTAGATCATAAACCATAATCATAAATTTAATGTCATAGCAATTTTAACAAATATAGCCAAATCTGAAGACCTTTTACTAGAAAACATGAAATTGACATACCCTAACCAGTAAACCCTAAACCTTAAAGTATGCCAAATTTTTGACTTCTTGTATTACATTCTTTATAAATTTCCAAATTCATTGATGTTGTTCACTATTATGTGGATGGTTAACATGCATAGATGGATACTTATTTTTGGATAATCAGAGAAAAAACATATGAATACCTAATTAATTAAACAATTTGTGGTTTGATAAAGTAGTCATGGTTAACTATCAAACGATTTTATAAATTTCTGAATTTATTGATGTTGTTCTTAACTAGTAAAGAAAGTTTTGGAAATTATATTACTGGTTTTTGTGCTAGAAACACTTGGAATCTGGTGCCTCAATCCTTTGATCTTAAGAGAAAGATTTCACTGAAAAAACTCTCTAACCAAGTGTTAACTAGAAATAGATTAAAAAATAAAAAATAAAAGAATAATGAAACTATATAGTAATGTGTTTGGAGAGATAGTTAGAGGATTTTTTTTTTCTTTTTTTTTGTGCACAAATAGTTAGAGGATAAGAAAGTAAAACACTATAAGAAAAGTGTGTTGTGGTCCAAAAGTGTATTAAAATGTTATTTTTTTATAGAAAAGTGTGCTAGAATACAAATATTCCTAGAAACAATTAGGGGGGTTATTGGTTTGGGATTTAATGAGAATTTTAATGACTTTAAAAGTTATGTAAAATATGTTGTTATTCAAGACTTTTTAAAACTCTTTAAAAATTTGGTGTTATTAGTTGTGGATTTGTAAAAAGTTATCTAAAATCTTCATAAATCTAATGTTATTCAAGTAAAACAAAAGAATCTTGGATTGTTAATGAATTCAACTATTCTGTTATTGGTTAAGGATTCTATATTCTTTTCTTCATAAAAAAAGTCATGTAAACATTCTCATCAAATAGAAAAATTGTGAATCATAGTCCATGACTTTTTGGGAGGCAAATAAGAAAAGCCATTGACGACGTCGAAAATTCCCTGCATATTCTCCGTACAGGGAAAGTAAAAAACATGTATGGACTCCATGTTCGATGAGATATGGTACATTTGAACGGTGCTATTTATGTTAACTAAAGGATAACTAAACAACGGTTTAAAAAAAAAGACAAAACTTCTGAAATGCTATTATTATATCATTGATTTTTTTTAGAGATAACATGTTGAATTAGCTAAATTATTAATGTAAAGTTTTTGAGATCAAAGTTTAGGTTCTACGATAGTTTTCAAAAGAAAATAGTTTGTGTATTCATGACGAGTAAAGGATAACTAAACAACGGTAAAAAAAAAAACTTCTCAAATGCTATTATAATATCGTTGTATTGTTTTTTTTGGAGTTGAACATGTTGAATTAGCTAAATTATTATAAAATTTTTGAAAAGTAAAAAACGACAGAGATTATAAAATCTAAACTCTATTTTGGAGTAGGAGGGGCTGCACCAGCAGTTCTTAAACATTGTTCTTTTAGCATAGGAGGAAAAAACGGAATAAATGGAATTTTTGGCATGCAATTGGCTTCCACATCCAAAAATGCTTTGCAACAAGCAGGACCTATGTTACTGAACCTTCCAGTGAATATCGATTGAGCAATCTCTGTAACGCATCTAGGAATATCCATCACTACTGACCAACATTTTGTTATATCAGGTAATCCTGACATTCCTGGAATTGGTTGAAATGGAAATGGAAAAGGAAACGGAGCTGGAAACTGTGGTAGTTGAGCATTTACGGAGACCACAACGCATATGGCTGCCAGAAGAAAAACAACATTTTTGATAGACATGATGAGATATTGCACTAGGGAACAAAAAATACCCTTCAAATATGTTTCTTTATCAAGCTTGGTTTTGATGGATGAACGATAGTACAGCAGATGTTTATTTATATGGGAAGAGAAAAAGTTACCGTATTAATTACGTTGACAAAACGCCTTTGAATTTTAACTACAATTGATATTAGATTTAATTTAGCCGTTCATAGTATACTTAAGTTGATAAATTTTAAGTTTTAACGTGTATCGCCAAATATATGTTTAATGTTTAATGCTCCATACATTTTTGAATGATGAACGATCTTTGCTTATTATATGGAATGAAACGGAACTCATGTGGGTATTAGATCTTGCGTAGCCATTTTATAAATTTAGCAACCAATAAACCGGTTTACATTTTTATTTTAATTTCGAATCGATCTTATTTAGGTTTGGTTTCTAAAAGTTTCATACGCTTGATGAACTTTTCAATGACTTGTCGTTAGAAAATTTCAATAGGGGGTGAGATTTTCGTGCCCATATGTTGTTAGCATTAGTACCATGAGAACTTGAAAGGTTGTAACATCCGCGAACCAAAACTATGCGTTTTGGGGATGGGTGTCGATCGACACCATTGGTGGTGTCGGTCGACACCATTATTTTCTAGTTTGACCAGTTCGAGTTAATTATCGATTTGGACTGGTTTGGTTTAGAAAAAACCATTTAATCGAGTTATTTAAGTGTTTGGTCGACAGAGAAGAGTTTTGGCAAGTTTTGTTTGTCGTCGTTTCATCGTTTTGAGAGAAAAAGAGAGAAAGAAGAGTTCTTGAGTTTTTTGTGATTTTTGAGAAGATTGTTGGCTGTTCTTGGGGAATCTAAGGCTAGGAGGGTGATAGAAGCTTGCTGGGAGTGTAAGATTCGTTATTGTTGGTCAGAAACATCTTGCAAATAGGTGAGTGCATGACCATGGTTGATCTAGGCCTGAGATTCCTTTGTTCTTGCTTGTGTGTTGTTGTTTTGTATATTTTTCTTGCTGGGAATGGTTGCTATAGGTTTCTACGGATGCCTACGGCTTGGGATTTGAGTATTGGATGATTTGGTGGTGATTGGAGGCGAGATGCGACTCTGGGCTTCGAGCGGTTCAGGATTCCAGAGTCAGTGTCGATCGACACCAGGAGGGTGTCGGTCGACACCAGTGAGCAGCATCGGTCGACACTGTGGGGTAGTGTTGGTAGGCACTAAGAGCCAGTGTCGGTCGACACTTCGCTGGTGTCTGTCAACACTTCCCTTCCAGTGAGACTATGTTTGCTTCCTGGTTTGTTTGTTTTGTTTGTTGATTATTTTTGGACATTGGTATCTCAGTTGCTTGTGTGTATAGCCTAGTAGATGGATGGATTGCCTCACTGAGTGTTTATTAAATACTCATGCATCTCAATTTGTGTTTGTGATGCAGGTAAAGGCAAAGTGTGATCTTGGAATCAAGACAATGAAGAGGAGGATGTTCTAGTGGCTCGCTTGGTTGTCTGGCTTCTGTTAGGTTGCTAGAGTTGAGTGCTAGAATGTTGTTTAGGATTGTTGGTTCTCTGGTTTATGGTTATTGGAACATTAGTTTATGATTTGGAATTAATACAAATTGTTTACTGTTGGATTATTGGTTATTTATTGGTTCTGTTATTTCCGCTGTTTGTTGTGATTATGGTTAGGTGGCTAGTGAGTATGAGACCACTAGTTGTAGAGTATTTATTATTATTATTATTATTATTATTATTATTATTATTATTATTATTATTATTACTATTATTATTATTATTATTATTATTATTATTATTATTATTATTATTATTTATTATTATTATTATTATTATTATTATTATTATTATTATTATTTATTATTATTAAAAAAAATGGGTCGGGTCGTTTCAGTTTGGTATTAGAGCTCTTACGGTTCTAGGTTTGGGTTCACTAGGCTTTGTGCTGTAGATGTTTGGGATTTACATGCTTTGATTGATTATGTGAGTTAGTCAATTGTTTGTGGCATGGAGTCCTAGAACATCCTCTTCAAGCCTACTGTGTGATTTCACGGTGAGTTTATGTTTTTGGGTTCTGTTTAAATTGCTTGCTTAGCCTTCTATTCATGGTAGTGCAGATGGTTAGAGAGGATGTTGTTGCTGGTCGTGGTCGAGGACGCGGTCATGGTCGTTGACGCGGTCGTGGTCATTGAAGGGGCAGAGTCCCAGCAGTTAGTGATACTGTGGACCAGAGTGTGATAGCTGAGGGTGTTGGCAAGTCGCAGGGTTTCCAGGAGGATTCTAGGAGTGTGGCTGGGGGGAGCGGTGTTGGTGCTCGAGTGGCCGGTGATGCTAGGTTCCGGGTGTGGGAGTCCTAGCAGGTGGAGTCCCTGGAGTTGATCTTGCGGGCTTGTTAGCACAGGTTTTGGAGCGGTTGCCAACAGTGGTACCGGCTCAGGCTTAGGTAGTGCCACCAGTGGTGGCGGAGGAGCGGCAGTTAGTGGCTGCGGATGTGGGAGCACATAGTCGTTATTTGTCTATCATGAGGGAGATGCGTGGCATTGATACTACGTGGTTTTTGGGCCGTACAGATCCTACTGCGGCAGATGCGTGGAGGACGAGTAAGGAACGTAACTTCCAGACTCTGAGATGTCTTGAGGAGTTCTGGGTGGACATAGGGGTTCACAATTTGATCGATGATGCTCAGGTGTGGTGGAGATCAGTGGCTGCTAGGAGAGTGCAGAGGGAGATGACTTGGGTTGACTTTGTGGAGGAGTTCAACCGCAAGTACTTTCCGAGAGAGGCATTGGACCGGTTGGAGGTGCATATGAGTACAACTTATCATCCCCAGATAGATGGGCAGTCAGAGAGCGCAATCCAGACGTTAGAGGATTTACTGAGGATGTGTGTGTTGGATTGGGGTGGCCATTGGGCAGATCACCTCAACCTGGAAGAGTTTGCTTACAACAACAGCTACCAGGCGAGTATTGGGATGACACCTTATGAGGCTTTGTATGGGAGGTCGTGTCGTATACCGTTATGCTGGACTCAGGTGGGGGGAGAGGAGCATGTATGGTGCTAGTTTTGTTCAGGATACCTCAGAGAAGATTCGGGTTCTCAAGCTGAACATGAAGGAAGCTCAGGATCGGCAGAGGAGTTATGACGATAGGAGGAGGAGAGATCTTGAGTTTCAGGTAGGAGACAGAGTGTATCTCAAGATGGCCATGTTGCGAGGTTCGAACAGGTCATTGACTGAGACTAAGTTGAATTCGAGGTATATGGGTCCGTTCACAGTGATTGAGCGGGTGGAACCGGTAGTATATAAGTTGGAGTTGCCTGAGGTTATGCGTGCGTTCCACAAGGTTTTCTATGTGTCTATGTTGCGGAAGTACCTCCATGAGGATGATCAGTTGTTGGCTAAGATTCTGAGGATCTTCAACCTAACATGACTTTGGAGGCGAGACCAGTGAGGGTTCTTGAGAGGAGGATCAAGGAACTTCAGAAGAAGAAGATTCCTTTGATGAGAGTCCTTTGGGACTATGATGGTGTTGAGGAGCAGACTTGGGAGCCAGAGGCGAGGATGAAGGCAAGGTTCAAGAAGTGGTTTGAGAAGCAGGTCGCCACTTGAACTTGTCTAGCTGGTCCCAGGTGTAGTCCGTGGCTGGAGCGGGAATGGAGTATTCCAGCCCATCTCTCTTGTTTACTTGGTCGCTTCGGGGTGGTTGGTTGTGCAACTAAGTAACAAGATGAGGTGGTGTTGGGAGTACAAAATTCTCGTGGAGTGTGGCTAAGGGGAAAAGTTTCTTGAAAAAGAAGTTTCTAAAAGAGGAAAGTTTCCAAATGTGGAAAGTTCTAAAAATGGAAAGTTTGATGTGAGTTAGAATTTGTCCATTTTTAGTGGTTGTGAGCCTTGGTGGGGCTTGTATGGCCTTCGTGGCGGACTTTTGAGTCATTGTGCCGTGTGTGTTGGTCTTTTGAGACATTGTGTGGCCTTTGTCGCGAGCTGTTTAGCCAATTGTGTGGCCTTTGTGGCAGGTTGTTTAGCCAATGTGCCTGTTTAGGCGGTCCTTCAGGATGTATGGTCTTTGTGATGGTCTTTCGGGATGTGTGGCCTGTTGAAGCAATCATTCGGGATGTGTGGCCTGTTGAAGTAATCATTTGGGATGAATGGTCTTCGTGACGGTCCTTTGGGATGTATGGTCTTCGTGATGGTCGTTTGGGGCAAGTGGTCTTCGTGACGATCTTTCGGACAATTGGTCTTTGTGACGCCCTTGTTGAGGACATTTTTTTGGCCTTTGTGGCGGTCCTGTTTAGGACATTTGTTTGGCCTTGGTGGTGATCCTATTTAGGACATTTGTTTGGCCTTTGTGGCGGCCCTTGTGGCATGTATATGATCCTTGTGTGGTCATGAGGTATTCCAGTGAGGGGATATGTGGTTGGTAAGACATTGTGATGTTTTACGCAAGCCACGAGAAGGAAACCTAGTTAGGGACAGGACTCAAACGTGTTCAGAATTGTTTTCTCGTGACTCTTGGGGGATTTTAATTCTCCTAGTACTGCCATATTCTGAGACTTTGTGGCTTGAGAGTATGGTTGGTATATCGACTTCGGATGACGATCCGGGGCGGGCTGTAGGGTGGCAACCCGAGAGACGAATATTGGAATTCCTTATATTATGGCATGCAGGCTTAGACCTAATGAGGAGCCAATAAAAACTCAAGGTTAAGACCTATGAGTATAGGAAAGTCCAAAAGTCGAGAGCAAATAACGCCTGAAACGTGAGTCTATCGCCTAGAGGTGACCTTTCGTAGATCGGTCGGAGGAGTGCGGACCGTGGAGAGGGTTGCAGGAGAGTCCTTGGCTGATAGTTGTTCGAGATTCGAGGACGAATCTATGTTTTGGTTCGACCAGTTCGATTTAATTATCGATTTGGACCAGTTTGATTTAGGGAAAACCATTAAACCGAGCTATTTAAGTGTTTGGTCGACTGAAAAGGGTTTTGGCATGTTTTGTTTGTCGCCGTTTCATCGTTTTGAGAGAAAAAGAGAGAAAGAAGAGTTCTTGAGTTTTTGGTGATTTTTGAGAAGATTGTTGGCTGTTCTTGGGGAATCTGAGGCTAGGAGGGTGAAAGAAGCTTGCTGGGAGTGTGAGATTCGTCATTGTTGGTCAGAAACTTCCTGCAAAGAGGTGATTGCATGACCATAGCTGATCTAACCTTAGATTCCTTTGTTCTTGCTTGTTTGTTGTTGTTTTGTGTGTTTTTCTTGCTGGGAATGGTTGTTATAGGTTCCTACGGGTGCATACGGCTTGGAATTTGAGTATTGGATGATTTGGTGGTGATTGGAGGCGAGATGCGACTCTCGGCTTCGAGCAATTCTCGATTGCAGAGTCAGTGTCGATCGACACCAGTAGGTGTTGGTTGACACTAGTGAGCAGCATCGGTCGACACTATGGGGTAGTGTCGGTCGACACTGTGGAGTAGTGTCGGTCAACTCCAAGAGCTAATAGATGGGAGGATTGTCTCACTGAGTGTTTATTAAATACTCATGCATCTAAATTTGTGTTTGGGGTGCAGGTAAATGCAAAGTGTGATCGTGGAGTCAAGGCAATGAATAGGAGGATGTTCTAGTGGCTCTCTTGGTTGTCTGCCTTTTGTTAGGTTGCTAGAGTTGAGTTCTAGAATATTGTTTAGGATTGTTGGTTCTCTGGTTTATGTTGATTGGAACATTAGATTATGATTTGGAATTAATACTGATTGTTTATTATTGAATTATTGGTTATTTATTGGTTATGTTATTTCCGTTGTTTGGTGTGATAGGTGGTTATTGGGTATGAAACTACTAGTTGTACAATATTTTTTTTTTATTATTATTATAATAATTATTATTATTATTATTTATTATTATTATTAAAAAAATTGTAAAATATTTATTATTATTATTATTTATTATTAAAAAAACGTGTCGGGTACTTTCGAAAGTGAACTGTGAATTGATATCTCTAGGTCTAGCTAGTACAATTGGAAGTATAGCTTCCGCTTGATAGAATCATAGAATAGACTCATTTGTACCCTTGTTTGCAACTGAAATTGTAAATGCCTTTACGGTTCAGCTTGGGTGGGCTTATGATAAATTTCAGTTCAGCTAGACGGCTTTAGCAATCTGGCTTGTTCCCTTACTAAAACCATTCACAAAAAACTAAGACCTGTTGGTAGTTTTAGTTGTGGCTGTGACTTGAGTTTTTTTTTTGGAAGTGTTCTGTAATGGTTTCTATTCTAAAGCAAGAATCGTACTTTCGAAATAACTTTCACGCAGCTTAGATAATGAGGCTTGGCAAAATCATAGAGTATGATTTTGTAGTTTTGAAGAGTGACTGAATATATCATTGAATAATCGAAAAAAACATCATCGTTATATTGCATACAATATCATTAAATCAATGTTATTGATCAACTAAAACTAAAACGAACAAATGGTTTAAAACATAACTATTTTAAAAATTCTACTTTGTGGTAGGAGGAACTGCGCCAGAAATTCTTAAGCATTGTTCCTTCAACATAGGAGGGAAAAATGGATTAACGAAAATTTTGGGATGCAATTGGCTGCGACTTCCAAAAATGCCTTGCAGTAAGCTTGACCTATGCTACCAAACTTTCTAGTGATTATTGATTGAGAAATCTCAGCAATGCATCCAGGAATATCCATCAACATTGACCAACATTTTGTTATATCAGGAAATCCCGGTATAACAGGACTCGGTTGGAATGGAAATTGTAGCTGAGCATTTACCGAAACCACATTGCATACAACCGCAACAAGAAAAAACATGTTTTTGATAGCCATGATGAAGGAGTTAGGAAGATTCAAATATAATATTGGTACAAATGATTCTTTCTCGAGTATGTTTCTAAATGATAAACAATATTAACCTCCCTTACTTATATTTATACGAGAAGAAATGAGCATTGGTATTAGCTAGTAGTTGTTTTGAAACGTTAGCGGACTTTTACACTACAGGAAAACAATGCGATTTCCGACGGACCTTATCCCGTCGGCTATTTCTAATGGATTCTCGACTGATTTACGACGATAATTCAATCGTTGTAATTTGCTGGTAATCCGTCGGGAATTACCGACGGGATTTGTTCCGTTGGGAATTCTGGACCATATCCCGACGGAACACTGACAGATTAAGTCTTTTAGACTATTTCGTCAGAACTCAGTTGGTATTCCAATGGTCATTTGTTACCATTATTATAGTCGTTTTAAAATTGCCGGTGATCCATCGGGCTTTTGTTACCGTTTTGTAACCGTTGTTTTAGCCGTTTGAACGACAAGAATGGCCGACCATTTTTCGACGACATACCGACGGATTCTCGACGGAAATGATTTCTATAAATAAGTATGGGGACTCATTCTCAAAACAAACTTGTTCTTACTATATTTTTCTTGCTCTCCAAATAAAAAACGAGAAAAAATGTCTTCTTATTTTAGATCGTGGATGGATGAACCAATGATGGATCCAGAATCAAACTTACTAAGAGATGAGTATGCAAGAGGCGTAGGCGAGTTCATGGAATTGGCTTGTCAGCAACCGGAAGTTAAGAAAACACGTAAGTTGAAATGTCCATGTGCTCTTTGCCGAAATTCTCATAATATTAGGATTGATTTAGTGTGGAATCACTTGTATTGCAATGGGTATATGACTGGTTATAAGATTTGGTTTCTTCATGGAGAACGGTCGGATTATGCTAGTACTAGCGAACCAAATATTGCTGCTAGTTTAGAAGAACAGAGAATGGATATAGATTTTAGTGTAGGTACTTTTCAGATGGTGAATGATGCATATAGGGAAAATATGCAGTCGACTAGTGGTGATGGAGATAGGATAGAGGAACCTAATTTAGAAATCCGAAAGTTTTTTGGAATGTTAGATGCAGCGAAACAACCACTATACCCAGGATGTAGAGAGGCTCATTCTCCTTTATCATCTGCAAGTAGATTGATGACGATTAAGACAGACTACAATTTAGCGGAGACTGTGTGGATGCGATAGCAGATTTTCTGAAAGACGTTTTGCCTGAAGATAATATTTCACCAGCTTCATACTACGAGGTTCAAAAACTGGTTGCTGGTCTTGGGTTGCCGTATCAGGTAATAGATGTGTGCATCGACAATTGCATGATATACTAGAGACAAGACGAAAACCGTAGAAGATGCATATGGTGCCGCAAACCACGGTTTCAAGAAACAAGTGGCAGGGTTCCCGTTCCTTATAAACGAGTGTGGTATTTACCCTTAGCAGACAGGTTAAAGAGGTTATACCAATCTGAACGTACATCTGAGCCAATGAGATGGCATGCAGAGCATAGAAGAGAAGAAGGAAAGATCACACATCCCTCAGAAGCAGAAGCATGGAGACATTTTCAGTCAGTGTATCCGGATTTTGCGTTTGAGCGTTGAAATGTTTACTTAGGACTCTGTACGGATTGTTTCAACCCATTTCAGAAGCACGGAAGGCAATATTCATTGTGGCCGTTAATCGTAACACCTTACAATCTACCACCATCGTTGTGCATGCGTCGAGAGTTTTGTATCTCTCCATCCTTGTTCCCGGTCCAGAGCATCCAAAGAGGTCACTTGATATCTTCCTCCAGCCATTGATTTATGATTTGCAAATATTATGAGAGCATGGTGTTGAACCATATGATGTATCAACTCAACACAATTTTCAGATGCGAGCGGCATTAATGTGGACCATAAGCGATTTTCCAGGATATGGTATGTTATCTGGATGGACCACTCATGGACGATTATTATGTCCATATTGTCAAGATAACACAGATGCATTCCAATTAAGTCATGGACGCAAGACATGTTGGTTTGATTGTCACCGAAGATTCCTACCACCTGATCACCCTTATCGTTGTTCAAGGAATTTGTTTAAGAAGAATAAGAAAGTGTTCGATGATCCACCACCTGTTATAGATGGTGAGACTATGTTAACTCAGTTTAGAGATTTTGGAGCAGCAAGGACTCCTGACGTCGGTGGTAATGGACATGATCCGGTTGATGGTGCTGGTGTAAATCACAATTGGCATAAAGAGAGCATTCTTTTTGATTTGCCATATTGGAAAGACCTTTTTTAAAAAACATAATCTTGATGTCATGCACACTGAAAAGAATGTATTTGACAACCTCATGAACACCGTCCTATATATTCTAGGGAAGACAAAGGACAATTTGAAGTCTAGATTAGACTTTCCATATATTTTCTCTAGACCTGAGCTTGAGATAATGGCAAACAGGAGATGCCCAGTTCCGATATATCGGTTAAATGCGTCTTCAAAGGTGGCTTTTTCAACTGGATTACCCATAGTGTGAAGTTCCCTGACGGTTATGCATCTAACTTGCGTAATTGTGTTGATATTAGAGAAGGAAAATTCATAGGAATGAAGAGTCATGATTGTCATGTTGTTATGCAGCGACTTCTTCCATTTGCTTTTGCCAATCTTCTGCCAACAAATGTGCACGAAGCAATTGCAGGTACGTTTGATCTTTGTTAACGATGAACATATTTTCTATCTATTAATAATCAATAGTAATATTAAATTTTCTCTTGTCTATTTTGTAGGAATTAGTGCTTTCTTTTGGGACTTATCCACAAGAACACTTACTGTTGACGGTATCCGCAATTTGGAACAAAATATACTCATTCTTCTTTGCAATCTTGAGAAGATATTTCCATCGTCTTTTTTTGATGATATGGAACATCTACCTATTCATCTACCGCGAGAAGTAGCACTTGGTGGGCCTGTTCAATATCGATGGATGTATCCTTTTGAGCGGTACATGTTTCACCTAAAGAAAAAAAGTTAAAAATTTAAGCAAAGTCGAGGGTTCTATTGTGGCACAAAGCATTAATGAAGAAGCCTCACACTTTGCGGAATATTAGTTTTCTTTGCAAGTTCGTACCAAGAGTCGACGTCCTTCTCGTCATGACGATGGTGGCGAGCAACCAACATATCCCGTATACGTTCCAAGCTTGTTTACTCAAATCGGCCGCCTTAGTGGAAAATGGAAGAATTTTAAACTTTCAGCGCATGAGTATACTCACTTGCACATGTATATTCTCACCAACTGTGAGGATATTATTGATTATGAGAGGTAAGTATTTAAAATATACTTATGTATATAAAATTAAATTGTTTAGAATAAATAATTTCATTTTTTTTTTGTTTTACAGGATTTACATGGATGTAATACGCTTCTACTATCCGGAATATACCAAGGATAAACTTGAGGAGCTTAAAGAGAAGGATTTCGCTACTTGGTTGCAATATTATGTAAGTTATATAAGTAACTTTAATAATTAATAGTAAATGATATATTGATTAATTATTCTAAAAAATTTATAGGTATCAGATGGAATTTCAAAAGGTCAATCATTTCCAACATAGTTAGTAGAGATCTCTAATGGACCAAACTACATTGCAACGGCATATCCGAGGTATTGCACGAGAGGGTATGCTTTTAGGATTCATGATGATGGAGATAGGAGGACAACAATTAATTCTGGTATATCAGTTAAAGCCGACGTTGTGTACTATGGTATCCTTAAAAAAATATTGGAAATTCGATATCCGGGAATGTTGAACCTACGGTGCATTGCGTTTGTGTGTGACTGGTACGATCCCACAATTGGTGATGGCGTAAGAGTTGACCAATTTGGTGTTACGTCAATAAATTCAGTACGAAGGTTAATGAAATATGACCCATTTATTCTTGCATCACAGGCTGACCAGGTATGCTCATTTCTTAACATTCAATTAGAAAAGCATCATTAGATGTAGGCCTGGGCAAAATACCCGGATCCGAAGATCCGATCCGAACCGAACTAAAAAACCCGATCCGAACCCGTATCCGAAATTGTAAATTACCCGAACGAGTTCTTAATCTCTAAATCCGAAATACCCGATCCGAACCCGAACGGGTACCCGAATGCCCAGGCCTAATTAGATGGTATATATAATTAATCATTTTTATTACTTGTTAAAGGTATGCTACTTAACCTATCCTCGAGTTACAAACACGAACGACCCATGGAACACAATTACGCCAGTAAACCCAAGAGGTCAAGTATATGGAGTTGCAGCTCACGACAAGCGACAATTGCCAGATGGCTTCGGTTGAACATTCCCTTGAAGTTGATCTTGTGGTTGACTTCACCATGTTCGGAGATGAAGTAGTGCATTCAAAGTCAGAGGAAGAAATTGGAGAATTTGATGATGATACAGACTCAATTTTTTCTGATTATTCAACAGACTCCGAGTAGAAAATAAATGTTAATTTCATATTTTATTGAATAAAAATAAAAGATCAAACACTATGGTAATGCAAGTTTTATAATAAATTTAATTAGATCTACCCTTAAAAAATTATATATAAATCTAATACATATATAATTAAATTTTGACAATAATTTGTTATATAAATAATGAGATCTAACAAAAAAAAATTAAAAAGAATTTGACAATAAGTTAGAAAACAAATAATAAAGGCTTGTGATATAAAAATTCAATATTTATAATAACAATTTTTTTAATAATTTGTAATCTAACCAAAACTCCATAACAATTGAGTTTGTCAAATAGAATTGAAATGTAAATATATAAAACATGAATAACCCATAAGTCCGTTAGTAATCTGTCGGGAACTCCCGACGGATACCCGACAGCCCGAAAAGTTTTCTCGGGTTTATGAATTCAAACGCATTTAACACGTGTTTTTAAATATGTCGGAAAACCATCGGGTAAATATCAACAGATTTCTGACAGATTTCTGATGGGTTTAGGGTATAGGATACAGAAATATGAAACTTTATAACTTAACACATTCACAAACACTATTTCTTATGTCTTAAAACACAACCAATCAGTTTTGGTCTATTATATTACTATAAGTTCAAATTTTAAAAATTTAACATGATTTCATGATAAGTGTTTCTATATACACTTAGAATGTTACTTAAGAGTTTGAATGTTATGATTTACTAAATTTTAAAATTATTTTTTTATATAGTTATTTTTAATGGAACAGATTTGCAAGCTGTGTAGTATACTTATTGTAATGGTAATTGAGTAGTAAAGATATTTTTCTATATTTACGAAGTTTTTTGAACTTTTTAATAGATCCGTCGGGAAACTGTCGGTAGTAACAAAATTCTTCGTCAGGATTCCGTTGGATAAACCAAAAATTTAACCCGGGAAGATATTTTTCCGAAATTTTTTGGTTATCGCGGGAAGGATTATTTAATAAAATTGGGTTACTTAGTGTAAGCCCAAAAACTTTTCACCTTCTCTTCTCAACCTAGCCGACTCATTTCTTCTTCCTCCCCCATATTTTTTTCTTCACCGGTTCACTTCTTCTTTTTCCCGTTTCTCCCTCTTTCTTTCTTTTAAACCAATTGAGTTTGTTCCTCATATCAACACAACCACTCAACAATGTAAGATTTTTAGCATTTTATCTCAAATATGTTTGATTTGGGATTTGCAATGTTTGATTTCATTATATGTGGCTGATTCAAAAAGTAAAGATTTTGGGTTCAAACATGTTAGATTAGGTGTTCGCTATGTCAGATAAAGGGGTTGTTAGATACTATGATTTTGCTTTTTCAATTGTTAAGAATTGGGTTAAAGTTTAGTTTTCCTAAAATCAAAAATAGGAATTTATTGATTAAGGGATGGTTCACTTGATCTATTTGTTACTATTTATATGGGTTTTCACTGGATTTTTGTATAACTGTTATATATATTTTTTTTTCAAAGGGACTACGAAGCATATCGTTCTCGTCGAAACCGCTCCACCCAAAACCGAGAAGAACCCAATGCTTCTGGGGCTGAGTTTCAAACCCCCTCCACACGAGCTTCGGGATCGCCTACAGCTGCCTCACCTCCTGTCATAATGACCATAGAGGATTTCGTTTCTCAACCGGGACGAGAACGTCTTCCAAAACTCCATCCCAACTACATCGGAGATGCTACATGGTAAATCTCAAACTCTAAAACACTTATGATTTCTTATTTTTTCATATATATTTCAGATCATTTTTCTTTGTAGGTTTGAGGCATCTGGTAACGGCATTAGCAAATCTCTAAATCGGATGATTTGTGGACTCCTCAAAGAACCTTAGGAAACATACTCTTCAATGCCAAGTGATGACTGTGACCTTTGGTTGAAACAGTTTGCGGTAATACTACATTATCTCAACCTTGATTTCTTTATTGGCAAGCTTAATTTGTATACATACAGAGATGATCATGTAGTATTAAAAGATGTTGCAATCAGACTAATCATCTCTTTTACTCTTGTAGCAAGATTTTACCTGGGAGCCACAACTGACATCTAGAGTCCGTCGAGAGTTTGACAAAGAGGCAGCCACTCAATATTCCAACACTTTATGTGAGTGGAAGAAAAAGTGGAAGAAAGGAGAAACTCCAAAGGGAATAAACGAGAAGGTGTATGAAGGGTTGCAAGAGTATTGGGCACAATCCAAGACAAAGGAAACTGCTACCCAGAAATCTAAGAACCAGAATAGCAATCGAGGTGGCAAAGGGAGAGCAACGCACAATTCTGGGTCAACAAGCCACTATACCCGTGGAAAACAACTTGTAAGTTTTCAACATTTTGTAGTTCAAAAGTTAACTTCATCTTTGGATTAAAACATCTTGATTTGTTTTGAAGACTAAAAGAGATGGTGTTGCTCCTGATCACTTAACGTTGATGGAAGACACCCACACCAACAAGAAGACCAAACAAATTCAAGACCCTTTGGCTAAGGAAGTGATTGAAAATTCTCGTAAGAGGATGGAGGAGTTTAGGTTATCCCAACCTTCAGCCGATGGAAATGGCTCTCCAACACCAATCCCCGCCGAGATGATTAACCAATTCGTTCTTGAGGTCCTCACACTTTGATTCAAATTGTTTTTTTGCTTATGATTCTTTTTATACATTTTGTTCTAATTGTTCTTGGTTTCAGGAAACTCCACAAACCAAGGGTCGAATCTTTGGATTAGGAAATGTGGCAAAAAGACTTTGTACTTCTTCATTTCCAATATATGATCGTGATCCTGAACTTCTTCGAGTCCTCCAAGAAAAAGATGAACGTATTGAAGCTCTTGAGAAGATGATGGAAAAAGAGAATGAGAAGAACAAGCTGAGAGATGAAGAGCTTGCATCGTTCATGGCAGAGATGCGATCAAAGTTCCCTGTGAATTCAAGTTCTTAGACCTATTTTCACAATATTTAAGTTTTATTCACCATTTTCTTTTTCTTTTTGATTTTTGGGATGATTTGTGAAATTGTATTTTGTAGTCCAAATTTATGAATTTAAATGTTATTACCTAATTAGCAATTGTTGTCAAAAGAAATTAGATTTATTTTTAAATATTTATCTAACTAGGAAATTAAATATTTTTAAAATATGTATTAATAATAAACATTAACCATTCGTCGGAATTCCGTCGGTAAAAATAGAGAATAACAGAGCAAAAACAGAGAAATGAATAATTTTAATTGTCGGGAATCCGTCGGTAAACTCTGTCGGGAGACCGTCGGGAATGTAGCCGTCGGAAAATCCGTCGGGAATAACGAAATATATGTCTTGGGAAACTGTCAGTTTCCCCTTGCTATTATCTGTCGGAAAGTTATCAATGGTCGTTGCTTATTACTCTGATGGGTGCTCGACAGCTACATCTCAACGACAATCTCTGTCGCCATTTCGTCGGGAACAAAAGTCGTTGGTAATCCGTCGGAATAATATGCCGTCGGAAATTTATCAGATATCTGTTGGATGTACTTTCGGATTCCCGACAGATATAATATTCCCGACGCTCTAGAACCGACGGACTGATGCCATATGTAATCCGTCGGTTTAGGTTGTTCCTAACGGGTTACAGACAGATATGGCCATCGGTTTGCGGTTGTTTTCTTGTAGTGTTATTAGGTAATTTAATTAGCAGTTTCTTTTTATATTTCCACTTAATTAGCAAATTCTAAAACTGAAGTAGAGTCCAAATTCCCTCTATTATACGACATTACGACATTAATTAGAAAGCATTGAGAATTGACCATATATATGTGATTTGATTGGGGGAGATGAAATATAACCGAAGGCCTTTATTCAAACCGGAATAGCTAAGAATTAATCTATTAAAACCGGTTCATAATCTATCATTTTGAAATTTAATTTGGTCGTGTTGGCTATACCTTCAAGTTGGAGTACTGAATCCATGTTATTTGTTTCCAGGGTTTTATGCTTGTAAAGTTGGAATCGTATAAAGTACTTTCTATCTTCTTTCGAAAGAAAAAAGGTTTTGAAGTTTATTAATAAGTAAGAGTGTTTTTTTAATTTCCGTGCTTCGGTATTAATTCCTTTCAAGGTTTCAACGAATTACATGAATACAAGAGAGTCTTGCATCCTTGAAGGTGTCTCTCACGCTTTTTAACTAGTAGAAGTTAAAGGCTTCAAAAGTGGGTAATCTTCAAGTAGTTCCTTTTCTGACAAAACATCCTTCTCGTCTTGTGGTGTCCACAGTATTTCTACTGCCTGCAACGTTTTTATTTACAAAAACCATTCATATATTAACAAGACTGAACCGTTCCCACATAATTGACTGCTAATTACGGATACAAAGTCTGTCTCTTACCATAATATTGCTACTCGGAATCGATCCGAGTTTCTCCAAGGCTTCCTTCAGATCAGCAATTCCCTTTATTGTCTGGAGTTCACGTGGATACTGTGCTGCCACCAAGATGGTTACCTGAACATGTACAAGATAGAAAGTTAAACAGTTATTTAAACTCTAAAGTACAATAACCTAATGTATGTACCCACCCACGAAAACACATACTTGTTAAACAAGTCAAAAATTTGATCGAGCTTCATTATTAATATACTCATTCTATTCTATTTGAAGCACAGCCTTCAAGACCCGGTGAATAACTAAACTCACTACACTATCCCACTAAACGTTCAACTTTGGTGTGTTTCTAGAAGTTTACCACAATATATTCATTGGTGACACCGCTAGCTTCCTCAATCTTTGAGCTCTGTCTCTTTATGCTATTCACGTTAACAAGCGTCTCCTCATCGAATTTTACCCGTTCTTGAATAGATAATTGATTAAATCGCGTCATTCCTTCTTCCGAACCATACTTCAGTTCCAACTGAAAAGTATATGATACAAACAGAGTTGTTTAATTCTGTATACATGTTCACTGAGAATAATCATAGTATCACTAGTCCAGGTGAATGAATATACAGATCACACAAATCATTCAAGAAAGAACGGAACCAGTGGACTTACTGATGAATAGCAAGAGATGCAATACTCCGGGTGTCTCATCAAAGCCAATGTTGCCTCTGTAGTAATAATACACCGGAAAAAAAAAAAAAAAAAGAGTCACAAGAAAAATGAGAAGCAAAAGCAAGCAATCTAGAAAGAAGATTTTGTAGTCCCCAAAGTCTCTCAACTGAAAACAAACGTTAGCACTTTATCATGTAACTGTCTACATAATTAAACCCTTAAACCATCTTGTGTTAAATGAGATATTTCTAAATAGTTCCACAAGTAGTGAACAGAATCAAAGATGCAAAAGAAAATACACAACATGTTCATTCTATATAAACACTGAACAAAAAAAGTCATAATCAACCATTATTCATATAAAACAGATGAGGTTACCGTTTAAAACATAGCTTAGACCCGTTCGTGTGGATGTATCTACAGTTTCAGCAAGGCTATTAAAATTTTGTTGTAAGGTCTTCGCTGAGCCCATCAACCCCACCTGACAGGATAACAGCTTCAACATACCTCTGATGAGAAACTGCGCGCAGACGGATAAAGGTATACTACTTTTTTTCTTTTATACAATTAGATCATTGAATTGGACAAACCGAAAAATTCAACAGATAAAGTCATAGAAGACGAATGTTTAGAGTGGTCACCTGTAGTTTAAAGATACTAGTAGTTTATGACCTGTAGCTTACATAGATATCACAGAATGGATCAATGACCTCTCTTTAATCGATCTGGGTTCTCAGGGGAATCAATATACGTGGAAGCGAAGCCGAGTGGAGGAGAATTTTGTGGCTAAGCGGTTGGACCGAGTGTTGTGTTGTGCGCAAACCAGGCTGCAATGGCAGGAAGCAACAGTAAAGCATCTTCCTTTCCTAGCCTCAGATCATACTCCTTTGTATGTGCAATTATCACTAGAAGTTAAGTTGGATCCCCAGAGAAGACCTTTTCGCTTTGAGGCGGCATGGCTTACGCATCCTAGCTTTAAAGATCTTGTGTCCACATCTTGGAAGGGTGAATTGAAAACTCCTGACGCTCTTTAGAGTTACAGTCCGCTTTAAGAAAATGGAATAAGGAGGTTTTTGGAGATGTTCAGAGACGCAAAGAACAGTTAATAGGGGAGATCAAAGCTGTTCAGGACTTGTTGGATATTGGTCAGACAAATGAGCTTCTTGCCAAGGAGGAAGAGCTTCTAAAGGAGTTTGATGTTGTTCTGGAACAGGAGGAGATGCTTTGGTTCCAGAAGTCAAGAGAAAATGGATAAGTCTAGGAGATAGGAATTCAAGGTTTTTTCATACCTCCACCATCATTAGGCGAAGGAGGAATCGCATTGAAAGCTTGAAAAATGATGAAGGTACGTGGATATCTGACCCGCAGGTGTTGGAGAAGCTTGCGATTGAGTTCTTCACACGTTTGTACTCTATGAATGATGTGGATGCGGTAGTGGATTGTTTGCCTAGGGTTGGTTTTTCAAGACTTACTCGGGAAGACTGTATGTGGTTGAGTAAATCCTTCACAGCTGCGGATTTTGAGAAGGCAGTTCGTAGCATGGGAAGTTTTAAAACTCCTGGACCAGATGGTTACCAACCAATATTCTACCAGAAGTGCTGGGACATTGTCGGAGATTCAGTGGTAGGATTTGTGCTAAGCTTCTTTGACACAGGGTGTTTGCCACCGAACACTAATGATGCTTTACTTGTTTTGATTGCTAAAGTGGTTAAACCGGATCGGATAAACCAGTTTCGACCGATTAGCTTGTGTAATGTTTTATTTAAGACTATTACCAAGACTATGGTGGAGCGACTTAAGACTTTGATGCCAAAGCTTATCGGACCAGCTCAAGCTAGTTTTATTCCCCGAAGATTAAGTACCGATAACATAGTGGTGGTACATGAGGTTGTAGACTCTATGCGGCAGAAGAAAGGCCGGAAAGGATGGATGTTGTTGAAGCTTGATCTCGAAAAGGCGTATGATAGGATCAGATGGGATTTTCTGGAGGACACCCTTCTAGCTGCAGGATTTTCAGATATTTGGGTGCGGTGGATATTACAATATGTCTCGGGGCCATCTATGAGCCTGTTATGGAATGGGGAGAAGACAGACTCGTTTAAACCACATAGAGGATTCAGACAGGGGGATCCCTTATCTCCATATTTATTTGTCTTGTGTATGGAGAGGTTGTGTCACATGATTGATCTATCTGTGGCGGATAAGAAGTGGAAACCAATAAGTATATCTAGAGGAGGTCCGCAGCTATCTCACATTTGCTTTGCTGATGACCTTATGCTGTTTGCGGAATCATCAGTGGCACAAATAAGAGTGATTTGGGGTGTGCTACAGAAGTTTTGCATAGCTTCTGGGCAGAAAGTCAGTCTTGAAAAATCGAAAATCTTTTTCTCTAACAATATTTAAAGAGACTTGGAGAAGCTGATAAGTGAGGAGGGTGGAATAAAATCTACTAGAGACTTGGGGAAGTATTTAGGGATGCATGTTCTCCATAAGCGTATGAATAATGAGACTTTTGGAAGTATTTTGGAGAGAGTTTCCTCTAGATTATCGGGGTGGAAAAGTCAAGTTCTTAGCTTTGCGGGTCGGCTAACTTTGACAAAAGCTGTGCTATCGTCTATACCATTGCACTCCATGTCTACTATAATCCTGCCACAAGCTACATTAACTTGTTTGGATAAGGTTTCTCGAGCTTTTTTGTGGGGTAGCACACCAGAGAAACGTAAACAACACTTAGTGGCCTGGGATAAGGCTTGTTTGCCTAAAAGTGAAGGAGGTTTGGGGATAAGGGCTGCTAAGGATATAAATAAGGCGCTTATAGCAAAGGTAGGGTGGCGGTTAATAAATGACAAGGATAAACTCTGAGCCAGAGTGGTTAGAAGTAAGTATAAGGTTGGTCATATTCATGACACGACATGGACTAGAGTCAAGAGTAACTAGTCTTCGACATGGAGGAGTATGGGGACTGGTCTGCGTGAGGTGATTGGTCCTGGTCATAGTTGGGTCATTGGTGATGGCAGAACCATCAGATTCTGGGTTGACATATAGCTGTCGTTTGATACGCTTGCAGGGAGTGGTCTAGATACCGGGTTACCTGGGAATAAGTTGGTCTTGGCAAGATAATTATGGATTGAGGGAGTAGGTTGGGATATGTCTCGGATTGCTATGCATATTCCTGAAGATAAGAGACTGGAGCTGTTATCTGTTGTTTTGGATATCTTCACAGGAGCAAAAGACAGACTGTCATGGGGATTTACAACGGATGGTAAATTCACTGTCCGTTCTGCATATCGACTGCTAACACAGAATGGCACTCCTAGACCAAATATGTCTGCATTTTTTAATCGGATATGGGGCGTACAGGTACCAGAAAGGGTACATACGTTTCTTTGGCTTGTCGGGAATCAAGCGTTGATGGTAAATGTGGAACGACACCGACGACATTTGAGTGACTCGAATATTTGTACGGTTTGTAAAGGTGGAGTTGAGACAATCCTTCATGTTGTGCGAGATTGTCTGGCTATGTCAGGCGTGTGGCTACGTTTGGTTCCGATGCAGAAAAGGTCTGTGTTTTTTTCTCAAAACTTGTTTGAATGGGTGTATGATAATTTGGGTGAAGGTGGATCTCAAGATGTATGTCCTTGGTCTATTAAATTCGCAATGACAGTCTGGTGGGGTTGGAAGTGGAGGTGTGGGAACATATTTGGGGAACACGGTAAATGCAGGGACCGAGTAAAATTCCTTAAAGATCTTGCACAGGAAGTGGCTATGGCGAATCAGTTGGATAAAGCAGGGAAACAACGACCAGTAAGGGAAGAGAGAATGGTAATGTGGAAGTGGCCAGAATCGGGTTGGTTGAAAGTGAACATTGATGGTGCCTCTCATGGTAACCCAGGTCTAGCTACCGCAGGAGGAGTGTTGCGGAGTGAGACAGGGGAGTGGCGGGGTGGTTTTGCACTGAATATCGGGCGTTGTTCTGCTCCTCTGGCTGAGTTGTGGGGAGTATATTATGGTTTGTGTATGGCTTAGGATCAACAGGCAGGTCAGGTGGACTTGGAGATTGACTCGGAAATGGTAGTGGGGTTTTTGAAGACAGGGATAAGTGGGTATCATCCGCTGTCTTTCCTGGTACGGTTGTGCCATGGCTTTATCTCAAGGACTCGATAGTCCGTATTTCTCATGTGTATAGGAAAGCTAACTGCCTAGCAGATGGGTTAGCAAACTATGCGTTTTCATTACCGTTAGGTTTTCATACTTTTGATTATGTTCCGGATGTAGTAGAGCCATTGTTCAGGGCTGATATTCTGGGCCACGCACGGTCTCGTAACGTTTGCTTGTAATTTTTTCTTTTCATTTTAATAAATCACGGGGCGACTAAAAGTCGCCCGATCTCCTACCAAAAAAAAAAAGATATCACAGAATATACCTAAAGGAATCATCAAAGTCACTCCAATCATTAAAATCAGTACGAAGGTGTTATAATTAGAATATGAAGACGAGTAGGAGTAGCAGTAGCTCGAAGAGGAAGAAGAGCTATTTGAGCTTCCAGAACTGGAAGAGACGGCGCTACCACCAGACGCAGCTGAGGCGCAATAATTATGACCACATAAAAAAAGCAGACCGAGCAAAACCGCGGCTGTAGCGGGTTTTTTCAAAGATTCTAAGGTTTTCTTGATCTGAATCGCGATTTTCTCAGATGAGTTCTTCCATATCTGAGGGCGATTCGTGTCGGATCTGAAAACGTGGATTGTTTATATTTCACGGCCATTCGAAGAGGAATAAAATTTGATCGGAGTTGAGGTTTGGAGTAGAAATGAAAACTAGGATCATGGTGAAGATGTTGCATATATGAAAAAGATGGTTTCCATTGAAGCGGAGTTAGTTTTAGCAAAGTACAAGTAGCCACAATGATCGATATCGTTTGAAGCTAGAAATGGTGGCTAGGGTTTATTTCTTAGGGTATATATTCTAAGACTTGAGATACATTTGGAGGGAGTTTTATTTCAAGAAAAATAATATAATAGATAAAAAAAAGGAAGACAAATATATAATAAAATATCTACAAAACCGGTTGATGGCTCAAACCGGTTTATAATAAGTATGGAGATTTGAAATGAGTTAAATTTATTTTACTGTATAGTGTATATATATGTGGAGACAGAAAGTAGAATGCAAAACTCCAAAAAAAAAAACATCAAAAACAAAAAAACTTTAACGAGAAACTAAACAATTCCAATTTAGATATTAGCTTTTTTTTTTGTAGAAAAAATATATACTCTTTCTGTTTCACAAAGAGTGTTATTTTGAAAAAAATTTGTCTATTACAAAAAATAGTGTCATTTTATGTTTTCAATGCATTTTTTAATTAGAAAGAAAAAACTTTCAGTGCATTTGTAAAAGGTAAAATAGAAACTGTAATATTTTTCTTCATTTATATTCATTATGTTAAAATGACACTTTTTGTGAAACAGATGGAGTATTAGATTAAACCAATACATGTGGGAGATTTTTTTCAGTGATTTAATTCTAACATGACTTTATGTCATTTTTAGTTTTGAAAGTTTAAAAACAGTGTACATTTTCTCTGTGAACAATACATTTGGATTAATGAACTATTTCTCTATAAGAACTTTGGCATCAAGCCATATAGAACTCAAACTTTGATTTCAAATTAGATATCTCCGAAAGTTTTTTTTTTCAACCCGTATATCTCTTTTAATTTATAGTTCAAAATATATTTTTCCATAGATTAAGAATTTTCATCTAATTACCTACAAACATTGGTTTTAATTAGTGTACTGTTTTTAACTAACTAACAAAGCACTAAACTAAAGTAAACCTAATCTAAAACCAAATCAAAATAAATTAATTGGTTAATTAAAAATTAAGAAGAAAAGAAAGCAGGATGGCTTTCTTCTTCTTTCGGCTTTCTCCCTTTTTGATGATGTGGAATGGTGATATCATAGACATCTAGTTCGAGATCAAAATTTGAAAGTTTGGGTTCCACGATAGTTTTCAAAAGAAAATAGTTTCTGTACTTCCCACATGTGTGAGATACGAACGCCCATGTTGCATGTTTTTTTCTATCACAAGCTCATTGAAAATATATATTTTTTTATTGTAGAAACTAAAAAACATGTAATATCGCTTGAAGCTTTACCATATAGTTATAAACGGTCACATATTTGGTGTTACGACATATCGAAAGGATTTATGAAAACACTTTCAAATTCTAAATCATTGCAAGATAAAATTTATAATGGACTCCATGTTCGATGAGATATGGTACACTTGAATGGTGCTATTCATGTCAACTGAAGGATAACTAAAACAACGATTAAAAAAAAAAGATAAAACTTCTCAAATGCTTTTATAATATCGTTGTATATATATATTTTTTTGGAGTTGAATATGTTGAATTAGCTAAATTATTATAAATTTTGTAAAATAAAAATGACAGATTATAAAATTCTAAACTCTATTTTGGAATAGGAGGGGCTGCACCAGCACTAGCAGTTCTTAAACATTGTTTTTTTAGCATAGGAGGAAAAAACGGATTAAATGGAATTTTCGGCATGCAATTGGCTTCCACATCCAAAAATGCTTTGCAACAAGCAGGACCTATGTTAACAAATTTTCCAGTGAATATCGATTGAGCAATCTCTGTAATGCATCCAGGAATATCCATCACTACTGACCAACATTTTGTTATATCAGGTAATCCTGGCACACTTGGAATTGGTTGAAATGGAAATGGGAAAGGAAACGAAGCCGAAAACTGTGGTAGTGAGCATTTACCGCAACCACAACGCATATGGCTGCAAGAAGAAAATCAACATTTTTGATAGACATGATGAGATATTTCATTAGGGAACAAAACTTCAAATATGTTTCTTTATCAAGTTTGGTTTTGATGGATGAACGATAGTACAGCCGTCGTTTCTTTATATAGGAGGAAATAAAGCTACTATATCAATTACGTTGAAGAAACGTCTTTAAATTTTAATTATTGTTGATATTAGATTTAATTTAACCGTTCATAGTATACTTATTAAGTGGCTTACGTTTAACATGTATCGCCAAATAAAAGTTTAACTAGGAAAAATAAATGAAAAAATCAACTCACACGTAAAAAAAAAGGATGTTATTTTATATAATTCACATTAGTTAGATGATACACTACAAGAAAACACACTGTTTGCGACTCCTATAAACGTTGCTAAGTAGTCGCAAATAAGGGTTTTGTGACTTCTTAGCGACCATTTTTGGGAGTCGTTAAAAAACGGTCGCAAAATAAAATGGTCATAACATCATCTCTAATTTGCGACTGACTTCCGACTAGAAAATATAGTCGTATATAAGCGACTGTTAAGTGATTGTATCTGGAGTTGCACATTTCTGACTGAAATGCAACCAAGTTTACTTACTGACTGTTTTGTGACCATATTTAGAGTCCAATAGCGGGACGATTTTGGGACTAATTACAAGAGTCTGAATTTGGAGTTTTTGTTTGTTATTTTGTTTGGTCACAAACTGGTCACATGTTTGTTATTTGGTTTGGTCACAAACTAGTCACATGTTTGATATTGGTTAATTTCCAATTTAAAACGCTATTAATTAAAAAGAAAATGATGATTAAAAATACTAATCATAGCAAAAGATTATCCTTATCATACCATAATATCATCCTAATCTTACCATAACATCATCTTAATCATACCATAATATCATCCTAAATCATACCATAACATCATCCTAAAAGAGTTTAAACACAAAAGATCATCCTAAATGAGAGGAAATACAAATCAAGTTCATTGGGTGGAAGAAGTGTTAGACAAAGGAGAATTGGCTGCTGCCGTGGCTTGTGTGGTGCCTCCTCTCGTGGCTTGTGTGGCTGGTTCATGGTCAGTAGGATCAGAAGCCATAAACTCGGCCAACTCAGAATTTTTTTCATTCATGAAGGCGAGGAGCTTCTGGAAGCTAGCCTGAGACTGTCGATGTTCCGCATCACGGCGTGCATTTTCAGCCTCGTGTTCAGCTATCTTGCGCCGAAGTTGATCTTGAAGATCCTGAACAGTTGATGGGCTCACATAGCTCTCTTTCCTTTTTCTTTTGTTAAGTGTGTCGACAAGAGATCCAAGGCCAAAAGGGTTGCTTTTGATATCTGTCTGAGTACACTGAAACAAAACATAACATTCAGTTAAGCGAGAATACTCAAACCTCATTAAAAGAAAATCAAAAACATTAAGTAAAATTACCTGAAGAAAGATCTCATTCTTTTGATCAATGCTGAGAGTTTCATGACTTGAATGTTCAGAGGAATTATCTGAAGTATGTAGTCCATCCTCATTCATTTCAGACAATTTCTCTTCTATGGTCTTCTCATAGGTCTCAGCAACTTGTTTCGCTTTTTGATCCACAAAAGTTCCATCAGCCCGAGTATGTGTTTTCATAAACACTTCGCTAAGTGATACATGACGTCCCAACTCTTCCTCCTACAATGATAGTCAAACAGATTAAATTCACATAAGCAGTATTAGAAAATTAGAAGTTACGTAATTGGATGGAAACCGAAGACTTGCCATTTTTTGATGAACTTGCACAAATGATTTCTGACCGGCTAAGTCTTTGTGCACTCCAAGACCTCCACGAGTAGAGTTTCTGCACTGTGAAGCATTCTCACTCTTCTCAATAGCATCAGGGGTTTCCCAGTATTCCCACATCTCAGCCCATAATGTATCATGAATCCATGATGGTTGCACACCTCTCCTCTTTGATTGACTGACAATGCCTTTCATCCGCTTCTTGGCTATCTTCAAGAAACCTTCTTTAATAAGGTCAATAATCCCGGTATCCCACCTAAACTTCCACTACATCACACAAACAGTTAAAGTTAGCAACAATTCTAACTCATACATAGAGTAAACAATAACATGTTGTGAAAGAGTCAACATTACCGCAAACGTCCTGAAGTATCTCTCTTGAATGGGTATTGGAGTCACCTTCCAACTGTAGTAAGGCCCATCAAACTTCCTCCTAAAGATTCCAGCAATCGCTCGAGACAGCCTCCCTTTGTGTCTGTTAAACCTGTTATAAAAAACAAGAACAACAACTTATATCACAGACTAAAACCAAATGGTCCCAGAAGACTAACCTATATCACAACAAACCTATATCACAACAACAAACTTATATCACAACAAACAACTTATATCACCACAACAAACCTATATCAAAACAACAACTTATATCAAACCTATATCAAACTAAAACCGATATCAAACTTATATCACACAACTTATATCAAACCGATATAACTAAGATCATTTATACCGTTTATATCAAACTTATTTGATTCTTATCACAATATCAAATAAGAATCACAACAACAAACCTATATCACAACAACAAACTTATATCACAACCTATATCAAACTTATACCACAACCTATATCAAACTTAAATCACAACCTATATCAAACTTATATTACCACAACAAACCTATATCACAACTAAAACCTATAACAAACTAATATCAAACTTATATCACACAACTTATATAACTAAGAGAATTTATACCATAAAGTCTCGATTCCTGGAATAGGTTGCTAAGACAGCAGTGGTAGATGCTCGCGACCTGGAAGAGCAAGCAAACGATCCAAAATATCATTGTAGTCAACATTTGGATTATGATTTTGTTGAGGTGGATTAGGATGTGGGATTCCTCCTTCGTCGCCATCTTCCTCATTAGGGTTTGGTGGCGGTACAGCTTCTGGAGCAGGAACCGGTGGTGGAAGAGCAGGAACCGGCTGTATCCTCGGCGGTGACTGTGAAGGAAGGCTTCGGTGCGAATGGGTCCCGGAATGGTTCCCAGATGTCCTTGGCGGAAACTGCGAACGAGGGCTTTGATGCGACTGGGTCCCGGAATGATTCCCAGACTGTGTCCTCGGCGGAAACTGCGAAGGACGACTTTGATGCGAATTGGTCCCAAAATGTGTCGCCGATGGGTTGGACGAGTGAGAAGAAGTTCCGGGAGCACTGACACCTCTGGTGGCGTTTTGACCATTGTATGTCCTTACACCCGACGCAGTCCTGCCTCCACGACCTCGAGATCTACTACCGCTGAGAACCATTAGATTGGCAAATCAGTTGAATGAGAAGAGAAATCAGTTGAATGAGAAGAGAAAAGTTTGAGAGAGAAATCGGCAAATCGCCCTTTGAGAGAGGATAGAGTGTTAACCCTAGATCGAGAGTGGCTAGTAATAAACGAAGAGAAGTCGTTTTGGTTTACCTAGTTATTAACGAAACAAGTCTCTAATTGGTAGCAAAAGAGTGACAAACATAAATAGTCGTAATATAGTGGCAAATCAGTCGCAATTTGTGACCAATTTACGACTACCATATATATGTCACAAACTAAAAATCTTGAATTCTACACATTATGAACAAAACTCACTAAAGAGAACTCATATTAGTAGTATAAAGTACATGTAATAGTAAGATTTAGTAAAACAATGTTTACTTCACTTAGTTTTGAATTTTTCTTCATTGCAACACATTCTCATATAAAAGAACATGTAACACTTGAGATAAATTTTGAAATTATGGATGTTTAGTTTATAGTCATGGAAATTTAATACTTTGAGAAAGTTATTATTGATAAGGTGAGCAAAACAAAGCATAAACTTCACCCTAAACATGTAAATGAATCTAAAATGTGAAATTTCAAAATAAAAAATATGGAGAGTGGCTAAATAGTCTTAAAAGTGTAGCTAAATCAGGTGTTAGTCGCAAAGTATTCAGGTATCAGTCACAATATCGTTGCAAAACAGGTCTCTAATTGGTAGCAAAAGAGTGACAAACAGAAATAGTCGTAATATAGTGGCAAATCAGTCGCAATTTGTGACCAAATTATGACTACCATATATATGTCACAAACTATAAATCTTGAATTCTACATATTATGAACAAAACTGTTGATATAAATCACTAAAGAGAACTCATATTAGTAGTATAAAGTACATGTAATAGTAAGATTTAGTAAAACAATGTTTACTTCACTTAGTTTTGAATTTTTCTTCATTGCAACACATTTTCATATAAAAGAACATGTAACACTTGAGATAAATTTTGTACTTATGGATGTTTAGTTTATAGTCATGGAAATTTAATACTTTGAGAAAGTTATTATTGATAATATGAGCAAAACAAAGCATAAATTTCAGCCTAAACATGTAAATGAATCTCAAATGTGAAATTTCAAAATAAAAAATATAGATAGTGGCTAAATAGTCTTAAAAGTGTAGCTTAATCAGGTGTTAGTCACAAAGTATTCAGATATCAGTCACAATATTGTTGCAATTTGTGACGTCTTTGCTACTAAATAGGGGTATAAAATGTGGACGCAAATAAATCCTCACGACGTTTTTGCGACTCTCTTTACCGATTATATAGTTCGTCACAGAGTAGTCGCAAAATTGTGACCATTATGAGACGAATTTATTTTCGACGCAAATTATTTCTTATGTAGTCGCTTATGTAAAATCATTTTGCGACATTTATTTTTCGTCGTTAGTAAGCGACGTTTTTCTCTCTAATTTTTTGGTAGTCGTTGAGTCGTCGCAAATTAGTTTCAAAAGCGTCGCTATATTTTGCGACTGAATAAGTAGTTACAAAATGTAGTCCCAAAATACATGTTTTCTTGTAGTGATAGAAGAAGCATTAAAAGTTAAAAAAAAAAGCAAAATAAATCCCTAAACTTTCAGATAGTGAGACTTGTCCTCCTCCTCGGAGGGTTTGAGATGATGATCAAGACGAAGAAGTCCTTGGAAAAGAAGGGTATTGACAAGGATCAAGACCGCTACGAAAACACAAGGGATCCAAAAAGGTCGCTGGTAACCTAAATACCCAACCAAACACAGTACAAAATCGGCGTAGAAAACCTGTTGAACACGGACTTCAACTGGCGGAAAAGAGAGTAGCACGACGGCCAATAACCCAGCCACCAACAAGAATTCATAGATACACAATTCTATGGTCTGACCATAGTATGACATTCCGCACACTGATACCATCCCAATTCCGACCAAGTGAGACCAATCACCCGAGTTCTGCGTTGTCGGATCTGAAACCGGAACGTAAAAATACCTCACCACCATACATGCAGAATACAATCGGTGCTGCAAAGATTAAAACCACCACCTCCGATTCTTCTTAAGACCACGATGAACATAACGACGGCCACAAGAGTTCGATGGAGAACTTAACCAAACCACATATGCTAACATTGCTATCCCGCGATATATCCATCGCGTTTTCTGACAATTTACTCCTTCCATTATCATTATCGACTCACTCCTTAAACGCCTTAGATTTTGCTCAACTCCGGATCCTAAAAGCCCCGAATTATCTAAGCGACTACGACCTGTTCTTTTGTTGATCGCTATCCCAGTTACTGTGACTAAAAATTAAAGAAGAAAAAGCTGAACTGACAACATAATTTTATAAGAAATCAGTCCCTGATAGTTTTAGAGATGACGACATGTACTAATTCTATAATCGCTGGTTATTGTGGCGACTCCTCTGCCGTTGCATCACGCCTGTACTTTTTCCATCGAGAACTCCATATTTTCCAGCGACACATTGTTGTCAACAAACTGGTATCATGGAGTCTGGTTTCCGAATGCTACGCCTAATTATGCTTTCTTAACTTGGTTGGCAGATTGTTAGAGATAGAATCCCAAAACTAGAAGTAATATCAAAACCCCTTTATTATAAAGTAAAGAAACAGAACAATAAACGTAATAAAAGTAAAACTCCCCAAAGAGAACTAAGTTCTCTTCCCTCGGCCTAATTCGTGGATGAGTCTTACAACCTAGACTTCGTCTCTATTATATAATCAAAGGTAAAGTAAAACCCTAAGAGAAAAGGAAATAAGAAAAATAGAAATAATCCTAAATAGCTAAATAACATTGTCGACCGCTCCAAAACAGCCTTGTCCTCAAGGCTGGATTCAAATCTGACCTGCCCGTATATAGGCATTATCTCGCCATCTATAATTGTTTCGTCCTCTGCCAACATCAAAGCTCTAAGAGACTTATAGGGACAATCACGTTGAGGAGAGTAGGGTTGCTTACAGCGGAAACATAATCCTCTTGCCTTTATGTCGTGATACTCTTGGTGTGAATATTTACGTGTATCCCTTGGCCTTTAAGTGTTGCTGCTTGAACCAACCTGAGAAGATGTATGTGTTCACACAGCTTGTTTCCCATGATCAAGGGTCCGTAAGGAATGATTTGGAGTCCCAAAACTCTCTTTAAATCGCTTAACTGCCTTATCAGGTGGTTTGCCTTTGTCCCCATAGTAAATATCCAGCTCTTTTTCAATAGACCGTGAAACACGAATTGCCGTTCGTAATTCTCTATCATCGTATGGACGAAATTTCACATGAATCTCCTCTTTTAGTCCGTTGAGAAATAACCCGAACTGAAGGTGCAGATCTTGAGAAGGAATTTGAGCTGCTCGTGCAAGAAATTCAGTGACAAACTCATCCACTTAACCTGTTTGTTAAAGGGCTGCTATTGCTCGAACGGAGATGTTGTAATGTCTCCTCCAAACTGTTCCATCCATTATGTCTTAAGATGTACCCAAGACATTGTTGGACTTTGCTGGCAAAGCCACTGTAACCAGTGCAGCGCATCGCCTACCACTGTCATGAAGGCGATATTAACTTTCTTATCAGGATGTGTGCCTTGAAGTGAGAAGTATTGCTCAGCTTGTGCCAACCACCCAAGTGGATCGATCTTCACCGTTCAAACTCGGCATCTCGACTTGCCGCACCACACAGAGGTTATCGTCTTGAGAAGCTTCCATCGTAACTTGCTGCTCCATAGCATTACTTTAACTGTAGAAGCTGACGAGAGGTCGTGCGAGTCGGAGGTAACCCCACTCTTTTGACCAGAACCTTGCATAAAATTGCTTAAAAAGGGTTTGCATCTCATCAAATTTGGCATATATCCCATTGATCTTTGAAAACAAAACCTCATGAATCTTTTCTAAAGTTTGAAGATTCTTAGAGAAAGTATTATGATTCTTCTCTAAAACGTTCACCTTGTCGTGTCTGTGTCATTCTTCAGGCGTTCGTCTTTAGGTCGGACCAATTGTTAGAGATAGAATCCTAAAACTAGAAGTAATATCAAAACTCCTTTATTATAAAGTAGAGAAACAGAACAATAAACGTAATAAGAGTAAAACTCCCCAAAGAGAACTAAGTTTTCTTCCCTCGGCCTAATCCGATTGAAACCTCCAAAGCTCTCAATTGCCTGAATGAGTCTTACGACCTTGATTTCGTCTCTATATATAATCAAATGTAAAGTAAAACCCTAAGAGAAAAGAAAAGAAGAAAAATAGAAATAATCCTAAATAGCTAAATAGAAATATTCGTAACACAGTTCAAAATAGATTATCGACAGGGGAGCGCCGGCGGAAATGGAACCCATCACACCGTCTTAACTGCCTTTTCTGTGGTGAAGAGGAGACAAGGAACCATCTTTTCTTCACCTGCCACTACGCTGCAGAAGTCTGGTCCACTTTTACGGTAAGACTGCTTGGAGCAGATCTCTCTGGAATGGTCTCACCTCCTCGCTGTCATCAACAACTATCTATCCGCCTTTTCACCATACGGTACACTTTCCAAGCCACTATCTATCAGCTATGGCATGAACGTAACAAACGGAGTCATGGAGAACCTCCCCTCCCAGCTCTCCGTTTTGTCAAGCTCATAGATACGAATGTCCGCAATTGATTTACATCCATCAGAAACAAAGGCGATTTAACATATGATGAGGGGCTTTCTCTTTGGTTTGCCACACGACAACCTTAGCTATTATCGGATAAATATCTGCTCAAGTAATTGTTAAACAATCCTTTGAGTTTGAATTAATTTTACATTCAATTCTAAAAAAAAATATGTCCTTCGTTGTCGTATTGTTTTGACAGCTCCTACGTCTATTGTCGTTTTGCACAATCGCTGTCCTAACCCAGCGATCAACAAAAGAACAGGCTATATGTATGAAAGACAGGATTTACATTTTTCCCTTTCTTTCAAAGTATTTACATTTTTTTTCTTTGTTATTTTCCTTTTTTCTTTAGAATAAAAAATTTTCTATTTTGAAAACTACACCATATTTTTGTGCGTGTGAAAAACTACATTAAATATAAGTGAAATGGCTAAATTAACCGAATTACGAATAATTAATACTTTTGATATTTAAATTATATTTTTTAATAAATATAAAAAGATAAATAAACACGTAAAAGAACTTCTGAACAAGAACATAAATCTTTCTCATATAGTATTGTTTTTTGTTTTCAAATCTTGAAAAGAATGAGAGAGATACATTGGTTAACTTAACATGATTCTCGGCTATTATTCAATCACGTAACTGGTATTCTCATGAATCAAACCTAAATAACCGGTAGAACTCTAGAAGTACTTTCAGAAGCACCCTTATCAACTAATGCTAAGATGGTGCATCAATGCCTACGTGTAAAGTCAAAAGAGTGTAGAAGATAGTGACTTGTATGCATCAACGCTGAGTTTAAACTTCTCTTGCGCTGCCGCCTGGGATTTCAACCACATTACCAAAAAAACAATTTTTCAACAACACATAAACTTAAAACAAAAAAAAACAACCTTTTTTTAACTACGATCAGTTTAAAAAGAAAAGTTGAATTATATTATTACCAATAATAAAAAAAATTATAGTATTGTTTTTTCTCATTTTAATATATTATTTCTTAATTTTATTTATTTATTTAATCTTTCTATTAATTATAAGTAACATAAATATACACTAAATGAGTATTTTAAGCTTATTTTTAAAATAAAAAAAATGTGATTAAGTGGATATTTATGTGGCAGAATAAGAAAAGATAAAATTTAACTTATAGATATAGTTCGCTGTTTTTGATATTGATAAACAGTCTTTGCTTAATGTATGGAATGAAGCGGATCTCATGTGGTATTAGATCTTGTGTAGGCGTATGCGTATAGCTGTCTCGAGCATACGTAGGGAAAAAAAGCAAAAAATATTTACTGCTCCCCTCGTAGTAGAGTATGATTTTGTAGTTTTGAAGAGTGACTAAAATATCCTTATATTGCATACAATATCAAAAATCCAATTTTATTGATCAACTAAAACTAAAGAGAACAAATGGTTTGAAATAACTATTCTAAAATTCTACTTTGTGGTAGGAGGAACTGCGCCAGCAATTCTTGAGCATTGTTCTTTCAACATAGGAGGGAAAAATGGATTAACCGGAATTTTCGGGATGCAATTGGGTTCGGCTTCCAAAAATGTCTTGCAACAAGCTGGACCTATACTATCAAACTTTCCAGTGATTATCGATTGAGAAATCTCAGTAATGCATCCACGAATATTCATCAATGTTGACCAACATTTTGTTATATCAGGTAATTCTGGTATACCATGACTCGGTTGGAATGGAAATGGTAGCTGAGCATTTACCGAAACCATAATGCATACAACCGCTACAGCAAAAATCACGTTTTTGATAGCCATGATGAAGGAAATAGGAAGATTGAAATATAATATTGGTACAAATGACTCTTTCTCGAGTATGTTTATGAATGATGAACAATACTAACTTCCTTTAGTTGTATTTATATGGGAAGAAACGAGCATTGGTATTAGTTGTCGTCTTGAAACGTTTGCGGACTTTTTATTAGGTAATTTAATTAACAGTTTTGTTTTTATCTCGAGTTTAATTAGCAGATTCTAAAACTGAATTAAAGTCCAAATCCCCTCTCTATGATACGACATTAATTTTTCACCCAAAAAAAAATTATACGACATTAAATAGCTAGAAAGTATTGAGACCATATATTTGATTTGATTTGATTGGGAGAGATGAAATATAACCGAAGGCCTTTGATCAAACCGGATTAGGAGTAATCTTTCTTGTATTTCGAGCTTTAACTCGTGTTGGCTTTACCTTTAACTTTAAGTAGGAGTCGTGATCTCCATGTTATCTGTTTCCAGGGGGTTCTATGCTAGTAAGTTGGAGTCGTATAAAATACTTTTTTTCTTTTTCTTTGAAAAAAGATTTTGAAGAAGTTTATTAAACCGGATTTGCAATCGCCTATCGGTGATGGATCAAAACCGGTTGATAATAATGTGGGGACAAAATTAAAATGCAAAACTCGAAAAAAAAAACTCTATGGATTTTGATAAAATAAAAAATAACCGAAACTTCAAAATTCAAATTCTATTCATACCAATAATAGGATCAACCAATCCGGTTTATTAACTGAACTGAACGAAATCCGGTATTAACTAAATAAATGTTGGTTAAATCAAGTTTAAACCGGTTTTGGCCGTGAATAAGGAATCAAAGTATCAAACCCAATTAAGCTCTAGATATATCGCACGACGCACGGTTTGCTGATGATACTAAACCGATTCGGATTTAGAAAGGCCGTAAAAGTGGGTAATCTTCAAGTAGTTCTCTTTCTGACAAAACGTCCTTGTCGTTCTGTGGTGTCCAAAGTACTTCTACTGCCTGCAGCATTTTGTTTTACATCTTTAATTTACAAGACTAAACCATTCTCATGATTAAGCAAGTTACGGATACATGTATGATTCTCTTACCAATATTTTGTTACTCGGTATCGACCCGAGTTTATGTAAGGCTTCCTTCAAATCTCCACTTCCCTTTATTGTCTCCAGTTTAAGTGTACCCTCTGTAGCCACCAATATGGTTACCTGATCATGAACAACACACTTCCTGTTAAAGAATTATTAAACACATAAAAGCACAATAACCCAATGTTACTTTGGAGCGAGTGTGTTTTGCAAATTATATAACTGCTTTCGCCTTTTTGACGAGGTTTATAACTGTCTTGCTACCCTGTCCCACTAGACTTTGGAGTTTTTGTATAAGTTTACCACAATATATTCATTGTTCAAACCGCTAGCTCTATGAATCTTTGAGCTTCGAATCTTTATGCTATTCACGTTAACAAGCGTTTCCTCGTCGAATTTTCCCCGTTCTTCAACGGAGAGTAGATTAAATTGCTTCTCTCCTTCTTCTATACACGGCTTCACATCCACCTGAAAAGTACATGATACAGATCAAAGAGTGGTTAGGTTCTGCTACCATATACTTACTAGACCAGGTGATGAAACCAGGCTAGAATATGATAATGTTGCAACTCGTTCATGATGAGAGAGAATCTCTGGACTTACTGATGAATAACAAGAGATGCAATAGTCCGGGTGCCTCAACAAAGCCAATGTTGCCTCTGTACGTAATACACAGAAAAATCAAGTAGGCTAGAAATGATATGTAGTTTTATACAGGTCACTATAGTTTTCATTAACACCTGCAACTTATTTTAGCAATTTACATCATTTAAGTCAAATTAACATTTTTTTCACCAAATAACGTCTTCATTCTAAACACAGAAGAAAAAGGTCATTTAACATTTTTCACATATGATAGGGTAAAAAAATGATTTTAGTATATATATATCTCAAGGAATATGTTATACCGGTTAAAACATAGCTTAGACCCTCCGGTGTGGATGTATCTGCAGTTTCAGCAAGGCTATTGAAATCTTGTTGTAAGGTCCTCGCTGAGCCCAGCAACCCCACCTGACACAGATATACATATCGGAATAATAATCTAATCAAAGTGTAAGTGCAACCGAAGCATAATCAAATGAAATTGTATAGCTAAATGATTTGGTCATGCATTCTGAAGGTTTACAAAACACTTTGTCTTCTACTTTTCCTTTTTTTTTTTTTTTTTTTTTTTCTTTTTGGAAGTGTCTTATTAATACAATGAGAAAACTTCATTCAGCTCAAGTGTTTCAGCTATTATTTGACTATTCTAGTAATTCATCTAACGTACCAGTCAAACCTACAGGTATGACAATATATAGTCCTTGTGAGCAGAGTAGCTAAGAGAATATTATCGAATTAAGGTTTCAAAACTAAAGAGAGAGATCACCTGTAGTCTAAGGACGCTAGTTGTTTTAGCATTGGTTAGAATGTCATTCTGTGACTTGTCTACAACCCAAGCAATGGCTACAGCCGCTGCTATAACTATCGTAACAAGATACAAGCTCCCATCCAATATTTCAGGCGAATCCGAGACCTTGGATCTCGAAGCCGATTCCGAGGAGCTCGGAGCTGAGTCCATGGAGCTTGGAGCCGATATCCATAAGCTTGGTTCCAAGTAACAGGAGTTTTCCGAGCGTGTAGACGAGTAGCTCGAAGCTGATGACGATGGCGACGAGTAGCTCGAAGCTGATGACGATGGCGACGAGTAGCTCGAAGCTGATGACGATGGCGACGAGTAGCTCGAAGCTGATGACGATGGCGACGAGTAGCTCGAACCTGATGAAGATGGCGACGAGTAGCTCGAGCCTGATGACGATGGCGACGAGTAGCTCGAACCTGATGACGATGACGACTTAGAAAACGTTGTAGAAGAGGAAGAAGAGCTCTTAGAACTCTGAGACCTAGACGAGAAGGCGCTACCGCCAATTCTACCACCAGACGCAGCCAAGGCCCAATTATTATCACATAACAAAAGTAGACCAAGCATAAATACCGCAGCTATAGCAGGTTTTTTCAGAGAATCTAATGTTTTCTTGATCTGAATCTCGATTTTGTAAAGTGAATTCTTCCGTAATTGAGCATGATTCGATTCAGATCTCCCATCTGCATCAAAACACGTTGGTTGTTTGTATTTGACGGCGATTTGTAGACGACCAAGATTTGATCTGCTTTGTGGTTTGGAGTAGAAATGAACATTAGGATGATGATGTCGATGTTGCTTGTATGCAAAAGATGGGTTCCATTGAAGCGGAGTTAATTTCAGAAACGTAGAAGTAGCCACCATGGTCAAATTGCTCAATGCAGGAAATGGTGTAATGATGACTGATGGCTAGGGTTTTGTTTTCTTTTTCTTTCTTCAGGTCGCTAGGGTTTTATAGGGGCAAATTCGTGAGATTGACTGGAAAAACATTTGGAGAGAATTTTTTTTTTTGTTTTTTTTGGGTTTTTTTTTTAAAAAAAAAAGAGAAAAACCGGTTTGGCAATTGGTAAGCTGAAATATTAGACTAAACTGATAACCAATGTGTTAAATTAAACAAATTTTTCTTTGGTTCACTCTCTTATTCATCTCATCTTAATTAGCCAACTAGATTAGGACCCGTGCTAGAACACATAATAATTTTTTTTATTTATATTATAATTTTAAAATAAAATATAATTTATATGATTGTTTTTAACAGTTTTTTGGATAAAACATTATGCAATAAAATCATATGCTAAATATAATGGCTTGAAAAAAATTCATATTTTGTAAGTTTTATATTATTAATTTTGTAATTTTATGTATGAAAAATAGTTATGTTTGTTGTTTGTTTTTATTTTAATTTTTGAACATGTCTAGTGAAAGTTTTTTTTAATATGACCCGTGCTTAGGTAAGATTTTATTTCCAACTGCACAATAAAATTTCGGAAATCACGATTAAGTGTAATAAATTGCCAAGATTTTATTCCTTTTTATTCTAAGAGTATATTTTTATACATAACAATATATATTTTGTAACAATACATGGAATACTAAATATTTTATTTAGGAAATTGTATAAATCATTGGAATATTCTCTTTAAGAGAATTCTTTGGAATATTCTTAAGTGTATTAATATAGCCCACGGATTGACCAATTAATCTATAACGTTTTTTTGTAACCAATCTATATTTTTAATCTATAACCTATTTTGTAACCGACTTATAAAAATTATATAGTCTACAAAAAAAGGTTGTGTACTTCCGTTTTATTATATAGGAGATCAAAATACAACAATATTTCATGTAGTATTATATATAAAAAAATAAATTAAAATTAAAATCAGAAAACAAAACACAGAAGAAAAAATATTTGTAGACATTTTATTAAATGAGTTTAAATATTGAGTTGAATTTATATAATAAGTTTAGGATTTCAATGTTTCAAATAAACATACCTATACCTTGGGTTGAGTTTAGAAATGAGGATTTAGAGTTTACATTTTACAATTAAACGAGATAATTTGTCAGTTTAAATTTATAAATAAAGATTTAGAGTTTAAATCTTACAATTAAACAAGATTATATGTAAGTTTGAGTTTATAAAAGAAAATTAGAGTATATAAAAAAGAGAGAGAGAGATGGTGGCGTCTTCTCGCTCTGAGGGCAATTCCCTGGGTGATCTTCGATTTTCTTTCTTTCCCCCTCCTTCTCCGATTTGGAGTTTCTTTCCGACCAACAAATACAGTTTTTTGTCTTTGTTTGGACGGTTTTTGTCTGTTACAGCTAATTGTTGACAACTACCGTTCCGTGTCTTTCGCGTTCAATAACCGCTTCGACAAACCGCCATGGCCGAACCCATATATATACAGTCCTCTGGTTTGTTGGATTCACACACTTTTCAATTCCCCTTTCTCAACCCTCCATTTGATAAACAAAAAAATGAGTGACCATCTTCTAAAAAATCTCCAGAATTTGGACTTGGGAATCAATGAGGCTCTGATTCCTTTACCACTAGAGTTATGTGGCCATGCTGCAAATACGAATCGATTCTCCTTAATCGTTTCGGTTTTGAACCCAAAGAAGCAAAATTTGAGAGCGATTCTGGGGAAAATGCCAAGAATCTGGGGTTTTGCTAATAAATGTCGTCGGCCTATTCTTGGGGAAGGAAAGGTTCTATTCATTTTCAAGTCTGAAGAAACACTTAACCTTGTCCTTCGGCGTGGTCCATGGTCTTTCAACAACTGGATGGTGACGGTTCACAGATGGTATCCAAACATTACGGATGAGGCTATGAAGTTCATCCCTTTCTGGATCCAGGTTCGTGGTATACCTGTTCAATATCTCACAACTGCAATGGTTAATTACATTGGAACAAAACTTGGTGCTGTTGAGGATATAGATTTCAATGAAAATGCTAATCTTGTTGAATTTGTGTAAACTGGAACTGTGATCAACCCTTAAGGTTCCAAAGGAACTTCCAATTCGCTGGGGGCGAAAATACCATTCTCAAGTTTCGCTATGAGCGGCTTAAGAATTTCTGCTCTAAATGTGGTGCTTTAACTCATGATGCAAAAGAATGTCCACTCTCCTTTGATGAACCTCCTGATAATGATCCTAATAATGATAATCCACCGGAGAATGATGAGGCAGGGGATGCAGATCAGGATGAATACTACCCACATTCGGACCAGTTTCCTGATTTGCAGGATGCAGACACAGACACTCCTCAAGAAGTCTACGCAGATGGTTATATCCCAGGATTATAGAAGGAACCAAAGGACAAATAATTTATAATCACTGAGTCTGACGATTCTTCTGCTCCGAGTGTCTTTGAAGAACAGAACTCACTGCAGAGGGTCTTCGGTATCTACTGATGAAATTCAAAGATGGTGGTCTCAATGCTCAGACACATTTGCTGTCACAAGATAGTCTCATGACTTCTACCAAGAAGCGCAAGAATGAAGATCTCGAACAAAACTATCGGCAGTGTGAAGCATCAAAAGATCTGACGGTCCTGAGTCAAATCAAGAAGAGGAACAAGATTGAGTCTAAGGCATTTTCCAATACCAACCATATGGATGTAGCCGCGGGGGGGGGGAGGGGGGTACCTCTAATTCCTCCATGAGAGTCTTCTCCTAGAACTGTCAGAGCATATGTTCGCCGCTGACTCAATATCGATGAAAACGTTTATGTATTATGTTAAAACCACATGTACTGTTTTTATGTGAAACATTAAACGATTGTAATGTAGTATGCAACTTTGCTTCTGTATTAGGTTATAATAACATTGTAACTGAACCCCCCCCCCCCCCCCCCCCCTAAGTCGGAGTGGTGGATTAGCAATGATGTGGGATGATGATGTTCAGTTGTCCGCTCTGTTTCAGAATGAACTCATCATTGATTCTCACATCAAGTTTAATAATAATGACTTTTATTTTTCTGGTGTTTATGGTAACCCAAATCCAAGCTTACGACATATTTTTTGGGACTATCTCGAACACCATAGCTCTACTCGTCTTGGTCCATGGTTGATTGCAGGAGACTTCAATAAGATTACCAGTAACATGGAGAAAGTTGGAGGTCCTACTAGGGAACCATGGACATTCAGAAGGTTTAATTCACATGATTTCCACCTGTGATCTTAGTGATTTAAAATCAAAAAGAGACAAGTTCTCCTGGGTTGGAGAACGCCGCAGCTATACCGTTAAGTGTTGTTTAGACAGGGTGATGATCAATTCGGAATGGGCAGCTTTGTTCCCCAATGCAGAGGCAGAGTTTCTTGAAATTAATGGATCAGATCATAAGCCTATTCTCACAAACTTTAACCCGGTACAACAAGCTTCTACCAAAACATTCCGGTTTGATAAAAGACTCACAGAGATAGAAAATTTTGCTCATACAGTCGAGCGAGGGTGGAACTTATGCAAAAAACAGAGCTACTGTTCCATATGTGATCAAATAAATGCCTGCAGAAGAATGATGGCTAAAAAGAAACACACTACTAATCTAAATTCAGCCAAACAAATAGAGTACTTTCAAACAGAACTTAACAGAGCTATGGAGAGTATGAACATGGCTATACGAAGGCACATTCCAAGGCTTCAAGCAGAACTAAGCAAGGCATATAGGGACGAAGAATACTATTGGCACACAAAAAGTAGAAATAAATGGTTGCATTGCGGGGATCGTAATACTGGTTTCTTTCATGCGAGTACAAAAATTAGATATGCGAAGAATCTAATATCCTTTATTAAGGATATGGATGGTAAATTATATAGTGGAGGTCAAAACATTGGTGACCATGCCCAAAACTATTTCTCCACAGTTTATACATCAAGCAGAATACCGGTATCATCAACTGATTTTGGAGATTTTCCTGTGACAGTTACTCCAGATATCAATGCAGACCTAACAATAGACTTTACAACTGAAGAAATATATGATGCACTCTCTCATATTGGTGATGACAAAGCTCCCGGACCTGATGGTCTTACAGCACGCTTCTACAAAGAATATTGGGAAATCATTGGTCCAGACGTTACAAAGGAGGTTAAAGATTTCTTTGAGACTGCATACATGAAGTCAACTGTAAACCATACCAATATATGTCTCATCCCAAAGACACCTGAGGCTGCTACTCTATCAGGCTTTAGACCTATTGCCTTTTGCAATGTTTTATATAAAATTATATCCAAATGTCTTGTTAATAGGCTTAAAAAACATCTTGATGATATATTTTCAGATACTCAAGCTGCATTCATACCAGGAAGATTGGTCACAGACAATATTATAATAGCACACGAAGTTATGCACTCAGTAAAATCTAGAAAGAGAGTCTCAAAAGATTATATGGCAATTAAAACTGATGTCATTAAAGCCTATGATAGAGTTGAATGGGATTTCCTAGAAACAACAATGATCCTATTTGGTTTTTCAAAAAAGTGGATACAATGGATCATGGCCTCTGTTCGTTCGGTAAATTATTCAATTCTAATCAATGGCTCACCATATGGAATGGTTGTTCCAGAACGAGTCATAATAAATCACTTAATCGACATAAGAGTAAAAGATGGTGATATTAGTGGAGTGAGAATAGGAAATGGAGTTCCCCCCCCATCACACATCTCCAATTTGCTGATGATTTCCTTTACTTTTGCCAAGCAAACGCTAGGAACTGCAGAGCAATAAAAGAGGCATTTGAGGTCTATGAGTATTATTCCGGACAACAGATCAACACCAGTAAATCGCTTATAACTTTTGGTTTTCGGGTTCCCGGCCAGTTGCAGAACATGCTAAAAACAATCCTGCAAATTCCTAACCATGGAGGTGGAGGCAAATACCTTGGTCTGCCGGAACAGTTTGGTAGAAAAAAGAGTGAAATGTTCCGCTACATTATTGACAAAGTAAAGGATCGAACATCGAGTTGGCGTGGGAGATATCTATCACCTGCTAGAAAGGAGATACTTAACGGTTGCTATGGCAATGCCTGTATATTCAGTGTCCTGCTTTAAACTCCTTTTGGGTGTACTTTCTGAGATAGACAGTATACTTCAAAAATTTTGGTGGGAGAAAAGCAGTCATGATAGAGGAATCTCATGGGTAGCATGGAAATGTTTACAACACTCAAAAGCAGAGGGAGGACTTGGTTTCAACAAACATGGAGAATGATACAACATCCTAATTCATTGTTTGCAAAGATTTACAAAAGTAGATATTGTCGAGATGATAACATCCTAGACGCATGTCAAAGAGCCAATCAATCTTATGGTTGGGCATCAATTCTTGAAGGTTTAAAGGTTATTAAATTAGGATACCGGTTTGCTGTTGGCGATGGTAAAAGTATTCGGTTAAATATAGATAATGTTACTGCAACTCATCCACCGAAGCCAGTTCATACTTCATACTACTATAACAAGCTCCGACTCTCACATTGGAGACCTTATCTGCATAAATGGTGACTATCGACATTGGGATTCTGCAATAATACTAAATGAGATAACGGATGAAGATCAAGAACACATTCACAACATCTATCTTTCATGCGTCACTAACCTAGACAAAATTATATGGCACTATACTAAATCAGAGAATTATACGGTCCGCTCAGGATATTGGCTGTCTATGCATAATCTAGATACCACCTATTCCTCATGGCTCTCTAATACTCAAACAAAAAATATGGAAAGCTGATATTTTACCAAAATTAAAACACTTCCTATGGCGTATTCTTTCCAAAGCTTTGCCAACTCTTACACGTTTGCAAAGTCGTGGAGTGAACCTAGATCTGATTTGTCTCCGTTCTCTTCAGGCGGATGAAACCATTGAAACATACTTTTTTCATGTCCTTTTGCTGAATCAATATGGTTGTGTACCAACTTGTCAACTTCTATTCTTGCTTCAAATTATGCTAATGCTGAGTCCTTTCTCGAGGTTTTGTTTGACTTTTATAAGAACAGTAATAATAACAACCCGAGTGTGGAACAATTTCTTCCATTCTGGCTGTTGTGGCATATATGGAAAAGTAGAAATAAAATTTACTTTTGAAGGCATAAAGGACACTCCAAGAAACATTGTTGTTCGCACATACTCTGATGTTCGAGAATGGATTCGGTTACATGAGGAGACAATAAACAGGAAGAACAATACCTTTACACAAATAACGAGAACATGGTCAAAACCCCTGCCTCCTTACATAAAATGCAACTATGATGCTACTTTTGATCATCTAACAAACCAGTCAAAAGAGGGTTGGATTCTTAGAGACCACAATGGTGTTTCTTAAGGATGGGGAGCTTCGGTACTAGGCCGTGTATCATCACCTCTTGAAGCAGAAGCTAAAGCCCTTTTATCAGCATTACAACAAACTTGGATCAGAGGAATTACATGTGTAGAATTTGATGGCGATAATGAATCACTTACAAAGATACTATAGGGTGAACTTATAGATATATCCATTGCTGGTATTATTCAAGATATCAAGTATTGGGCTACTCGGTTCGACAATACACGATTTGTTTTTTCCCTAAGAACATGTAATTATGCTGCCCATTATTTAGCAAAGTTTGGTTGTACTAATTGTAATTTCTATTCAGATTGTTTTTCTCCACCGTCTTGGCTTTCCAAGCAATTGTATAACGATTATTTTCAATCATTAATATAAGGGAGATTTTCATAAATAGCACTATTTTAAGTTTTTCTTCCAATATTAGCACACATGAATGTTCCAAAACTAACACAAAATTATATCTTTAATTTTGAAATCTAAATTATTAAATACAATTGTTCTCTTATCTCATCAACTATTACAAATCTGGAATTTTCATCCTCCGTGAGATTCGAGATTGGGTCAAAGATATCGGAGACTCACAATGGTAGCTCTCAAGTTGGCATCTCTCGTCGATCTTGGATTGGCTTCTCCTCTACCGTTCCTGCTTTCCTCTGGTCTCCGCATCTCTAGTTATCTCTCTCTCTCTCTCTCTTTCTCTCTCTCTCTCCCTCTCTCTACTTGTTTTTATCTCTTTCGATGCTGAGAAGAGTTAATTTACATTTTTTTTATTTCTTTTGCATGTTTTTCTCTGATTGGTACTCTGATTTTTCTTGTAAAGTTTCAAATTGCTCGATTTGGGACTACGCTTGCGAGATATAATATTAATCATCTTATACGGATGTCCACATTGATGAATTTACAGGTTTTTTGATGGTGAAATGGATGTAAATTATCAGTCTAGTTCATGAACGAACTTATACAGTTATACTATATGAGTTGAACAAATGTAAGAACTTTTTTGATCTTTTACTTATGACACTGTTTGTTTACAGTTATTATCTTCAAATGTTTCTTTGTATCGAAACTCTGATCCTGCCCTTGGTAATATATATTGAAGGTAAGATATATTGCTTAGATTGTGGAATCATGGATGTTAAATATATACAACTAGAGACTAGCTGTATATAAAGCTTCTTCAGATGTTTCTTTCAATTTTTTTGTTGGCATTCTCATATATATATACAGCTAGGGACTAGGGAGGAGTGATGGAAATCTTTTTGCTTTGAGGGCTTAAAGAAGCTTGTGATCACAATGTAGGAGTCAGCAAAATATTGTGTGTCCAGACTCTTGTTTTGTGGAGGATGGAACAGTTCTGAAACTATGAAACTTTCAAGTCTATGGAATAATTCACGTTCAGAGCCTATGAAACTCGTTCAAGTAGTTTTTCCCATGGAATCTGCTCAATCTTCTCTTATTTGGCAACCTCAGCCTCGTTCAGTTCGAAGATGTACGTCCACTCTCTCTCTCTCTCTCTCATTGATCATTGTTTGATATTTCCCTGAAATTCTTCTTCTTCCTCCGAATCTTATTATTTTGTAGTCGTATTTTGAAAATTCAGGAAGCATTGTTGAGAATTCAGGAAGATTTTCCTCAAACATATTTCTAGATTTCAATTTTTATAGCAAAAATTGGGGTTGAAGATATCTCCAAGCGACGTGATGTATCTACATACGACACAAGATACAAGTACGATTTGAATATATTTAAAGAGAGTGTGTTGACATTTCATAGGATTACATTCCTTTATCCAGTTTCACTTTATCTGTTTTTAGACTTCTATGATGCTTGTGAAACATTTTTGGATTGTTTTTGTACTTGTGTGATGTTTATGTGTCATGATAGTGTCATATGTTTCTGTGTTATCACTTAGTTTTAACGATGATTGAACTTAAGGAACGATTCTATGAAATTTGGGAATAATTCTATGAAATTCGAGAAGGCTTCTATGAAATTCAGGAAGGCTTATTTGAACTTCAAGATGAACTTCATAAATTATTTTGGATTTTCTAACATCAAGATGTGCATAAAAATGAAATCATTACCACTTAGGCACTTACTAATGGAGTAATCTACTAATATTTGACACATTTTTTTTAAATAAAATGTTAAATTATATTCAAAAGAAAAATAATTGTTTTACAACTAGTGCAACACTTTTTGATCATTTTGTGTTTGAGAAATTTTTTGAAACAAATCATATCATATATAAACACATTGAAGCAAAAAAAAATAGTCATTTAAAAACATATATATTTAAAATTTAGGAAGGATAAAATAATATTCAGGAAAGACTCATTGCAATTGGGGTTGAAGATATCTCCAAGCGACGTGATGTATCTACATACGACACAAGATGCAAGCACGATTTGAATATATTTAAAGAGAGTACTCATTGCAATTCACGATCATTTTCATAAAAAAAAATGATTGAAATATCATATGAGATTACATTTTGAAAGTTGGTTTCTGTATAAACCTCATACTCGAGTAATTTGTGATACATTAAAGCACCACAAAAAAATAAAAGATTCAAAAATTTATTTCTTTAAATTAGGAAGAATTTCATAATATTTAGGAAAACATATTTAAATTTTAGGAAGGGTTTCCTAAATGTTCATAAATCTCAAAAATAGTAACCATCATAACCAAATAATCTTCCATTACTTTGCCTCATCCACACTACTAGCCAAATAAGTGGTGTAGGCTGCTAACCCAGGGGATTCTTTTTTGATAGAAGGCATTCACGAACATAACCGAGGACATACAAGTTGAAGAAGCCAAAGACATAAAAAAAAAAAATGAACACTTGGTATGCAATAACTTTGGCAAGAAGAGAAATCATTCACGCATGACTTTTAAACTAAAAAATTTAAACATTTTATCTTCTGAAAAGAGAGATGGGATTAAACGTGAAAAGTCAGAGAAACAATAAACCTTAGGAGACCCATGATCAACGTAAATTAGCATGATTAAGATTTAGGATGAATATTAGTCTCTATAGGAAGATAAAATGCAAGTGCTTCTATTGCAAACGTCACATAGACAAAATCAAAATAAAAATGATTAAGAGGTAATCTCAAATCAGACTGAACAGTTTGATTCACTTAGGGCATCATTAATGGGAGAACAATTTTTGTGTTCTTAGATTAAATATATAGTGAAAATAATGTTAGATCAGTTGTTAAGATCATAGGTAAAAAAAATGGGAGAACTAATTATGGTGTTCTTAGAATAAAGATATAGTGAAATAATATTCTTAAACATATTACAATTATAAAAACTTATAAAATAACATTTAAATTGCTTACTTATATAAAAGCAATTATATACTTATAAATTAATATAATATTCTTAAACATATTACAATTATAAAAACTTATAAATTAACATTTAAATTGCTTACTTATATAAAAGCAATTGTATACTTATAAATTAATATAATATTCTTAAACATATTACAATTATAAAAACTTATAAATTAACATTTAAATTACTTACTTATATAAAAGCAATTGTATACTTATAAATTAATATAATATTCTTAAACATATTACAATTATAAAAACTTATAAATTAACATTTAAATTGCTTACTTATATAAAAGCAATTGTATACTTATAAATTAATATAATATTCTTAAACATATTACAATTATAAAAACTTATAAATTAACATTTAAATTGCTTCCTTATATAAATGAAATATTTTTTTTTCCATAAAATCTCGTCCAATCACATGAAGCCACGTCAAATAAGAACTGGGCTTAGATCAGTTCTACATCAAGAACTAAAAAAAATGTTCTAAGCCACTATTCATTATTTTTATAATTTTTTTGGGCTAAAAACACCCTTGATGTTCTCCCATTAATGATGGCCTAAGATCAATACAGACTATGTGAATTTAATACCCATCAAATCATGAATAATCACTTAATTCCATAACCATTGAATCATGAGCAATCATCAAATCAGATTTGTTTTGCTCTTAATTTTGATAATCAGATTACAGATTTGGTCGATGAGATCTCAATCTCATCTTTCACGGTGGCGTCGACGTCCGAGAAACAACACGCTTTCTCCATAAGAAAGTCACTATCATCATCTCCTCCTTCACCACTAGCTTCGGCTGTTCGAGCTCCTTTGGCAAGGAAACCGACCATGAATATCCCTTTTGGCAGCAGAACTGGTTTATCGGTCTGCTTTTCGTCATGCGTTTGGAATTCTTCTGTCTCTTTATCTTCCCTTACCTTAGCCTCGATCCTGATTTCGATTACACATCTGTCTCCGCCGCCGCATCTGGTAAAGAAGGAGTTGAGGTGTGTTTCGTTCCATTCAATGCCTTTCAAAATCGGGATGACGATTGATGGAGGAAGACGATCCCGGAGACGATGATTGTTGGAGGAAGACAATGCCATAAGAAGACTGATACGACATCATAGCAAGTATTATGACACAAAATTTTAACTTTAGAACGACAAAAAATAAAAAAACGGAGGGAGTAGTTTGTAGATATATATTTTAATTATTAAAAATTTAAAAAATTATGAGTTGAAATAATCTTACCAATATAAGATTAGACTTTCGGATGTTATCAATTTTATGGATACTGGACAAGAAGAGTATTCCGTTCCTAAAAAAACAGGTACATCTAGGTTATATACGTGAAATAAATGAAATTGAAACCGAATCCAAATTTGATTTAACAATTGGAAATGTTTGGATTAGTTTACAATAATATATACGTAAATATTAACGTCACCTAACTAAATATTAGTTTAGAATAATATTAACGTCACCTAACTAAATCATATATTTCAATAAATAATAATAATTTCAATATGTATTGATGCTATTTTTGTAACAATTAAAAGTGTATGCTAAGTTTAGAAGAAATACTTGAATTAGTGTTACTATAGGGTATTTATCTTAATATAAATCATTTTTGCTGAAAAAAAGGAAGATTAGAGTCTATAGTTGAATGAGATTATGTGTCAATTTGAGTTTATAAAGGAACATTATTTATATTATATTTATAAAATATATGAAAAAATTTAGAAAGGTAATTTGTGTATATATTAATAAGCTTACACACAAATTTATAAAATTTTCAAATTTTTAGTAGTTTTTTTGGTAAAGTTTGAAAGAGAGGGTATTTTTGAAAAATAGTATTAAAAAGGATGTATTTTCGAAATTCTCCAATTAAAGTATCTTTTTTTATTGATGTATTATCAATTTACAACTCTGTCATGTCATATAATCGTCAACTAAAAATCCGAATTAAACTTGTGATATAATGTGAAACTATATTTTACATTGGTGTTGTTAAGTTTAAAGCGTAATAAAATATCAAATTAATAATATTTTAATTTTTTTATTGTTATTATTGATTCAAAATCATTCCGTCATACAGTAAAACCTCTATAAATTAATATTCTATAAATTAATAAATTTTGTTAGTCCGAAGTTGGGCCATTGTAAAAAAATAACAAAATTCGATAAGATAATAAGATAATAATTTATTTGAAATTCCTATGTAAATTATGGTTCCAATAATATCATAAATTAATAATCATGCAAATTTACACATATATATAATATGTTGATATAATAATGTATGTTTCTCCTAAATCTCATATCTATAAAATAATTGTTATGTTGTATTTTCAAACTATAATGATATAAAATATTTTGTAACATTTCATAAAGATAGCTATATATATTTTTTTAAGTTTTCAGTTTCCAAATATCCATCATTTACATTTTGATAGTTTGATTGTCTACTAAAATACAACAATTGATATTATTATTCATGAATTTATATATGTCATGTGTATAAGTGGATTTGTGTATTGTATTTGTAATTTATTGTTAATAATTTTTCTAAATATTACAAATTCAATTCCAATACTATAAAATTTAGAACATTTGAAAATCTAATTTTATTTTGTTAAAGTTGTTTCAATTCATAATTTTTTAAAATTAAACTATTAAAAATATATCTATATATTAATAATTATTAATTTATACTATAAAATAATAATTATAAATAAATTAATATCATTATAAAATAATAAAATGTCTTCATTCCAAACATTATTAATTTATAGAGAATTTACTTATTTAACTCGTAGACCAATATAACTGGTGGTATTAAAAATTTTTTAGTAGTTACAAGGAAATATGTAATTATGATGTTACAGAAAAGCCACCATTAATGGATCTTTCACTCTCTCTCTCTCTACCGAATTTGTCATCTTCTTCGTCCCCACAAATCACTCTCGAAGCTTGTCTTCCGTACTTGTTCCTCTTCTAAACCTCATTGGACCTAAATCCTGTGCCTCTCCCCATCAGATCGCTCTTCTCTCACCCTCTTAATCTGATCTTTTGAGGTCAGTAACTCTCTCTTCTTACATTATTTGCTCTGTAATTTAATCTTTAGGGTTCATAACTTCATATAATCTCTGCTTGCTTCTCTTTTGTTATCTTTGTAAATTGAGCTGTAGAGCTAGTTTCAAGATTTCATATATCACACACTTGTTTGCTGATTCAACATTAAGATGTAGTTGTTCAATGTTATTAGATTCTTTAGCCTTTAAGTTAATTTCTCTTCTAATGTAACTTAAAGTCATAGCTGATGCCTGATAGGATTAAGTTCTCTGCTTCTTTCATTTGCTTAATCAGACTAATAGTTTACTTACCAGAGCATGTGTTTACTTGACTTTGGGCTTACATTTGTTGGGTTTTCTTCAGCATCCGTTTAATGTCTTCATCAAGCATCACACTACTATTTGCTTCACCTCTCTAGGTTACGCTACAGGTAAGACAATAACCAAAACTAGACATGGAACTGTATGAGATTCTCGAGCAAATAGGAAAAGGATCTTTCGGGTCAGCTCTTCTAGTGAGACATAAGCATGAGAAGAAAAGGATCTTTTTTGCTGCCTCTGATTTGTGGCTGAATAAAAAGTTTGAATTTTGTTTTCTGATATCGTGTATTGGTTTCATTAGATATGTATTGAAAAAGATCCGTCTTGCCCGGCAAACTCAAAGGACCAGACGATCTGCGCATCAAGAGGTTGGCAACTCTGTTTAATCAGTTTTAAATCTTCTAGTGCTCTATGTATGCTAATCCTTTTCGTATGGTTTGATCTTGGTTTCCCCTACTTTGAGTAGATGGAGCTCATCTCGAAAATGCGGCATCCATTTATTGTGGAATACAAAGATTCTTGGGTGGAAAAGGTAAGATAGACCTTCTGACTTAAAACAAAAGTTTATATCATTCCACACCTTTTGAGCTGATAAAGCTTTTGTATTCTTTCTCTTAGGCTTGCTATGTGTGCATCGTCATAGGTTATTGTGAAGGAGGGGACATGTTAGTTTTTTGTTTTTAATGTTTCTGGGGTTTTCAGCTTTTTTTATATCTAGATTCACCTATCTTGTGCTCATTATAGAGATTGTGACGCAGCCTCACTTTCTTCTTATGCTACAGGGCAGAAGCCATCAAGAAAGCCAATGGTGTGCATTTTCAGGAAGAGGTGCGCATTTCTTTTCTAGGTGCTTCTCATGAACATTGATTAGATATAATTATCGTCCTATAATCCTATTTTGTGCTTTCCAGAAACTGTGCAAGTGGCTTGTTCAGCTTCTGATGGCCCTTGATTACTTACACACGAACCATATTCTTCATCGTGATGTCAAGGTATCAATCTCATGTTGCTATCTGCACAATTCAAAGCTTAATGCTGAAACTTTCCAGATGCTAATATTTTGCATTTATGTCCAGTGTTCTAACATATTCTTGACCAAGGAGAAAGATATACGCCTTGGTGAGCTTCTCTTTAAATGTTCTTGTCGACCCATCTTCAGAAAAATAGAATATCAACCTTATTATTGCTGTTACAGGTGATTTTGGGTTAGCCAAGATTCTAACATCCGACAATCTCACTTCCTCCGTGAGTTCTATAATTACTCTATCATATGCATATCTGCCACAGTGTTTCCTTTATATCACTTCTAAGATTAATGATCCTCTTAATGCCAGGTTGTCGGAACTCCCAGCTATATGTGCCCTGAGCTTCTAGCTGATATACCTTATGGTTCTAAATCTGACATTTGGTCTTTAGGTGCGTTTTTTTGTATCTAGCAGTCTATTTTTACGTCACTTATTTTCTGCATAAGGAAGCAGTAATCTACTCTTTGTGCTTGTACTAATAAAGCTTCTTCCATAAGTATCAGAAAAGTTTACTGCAGTTTAGTCTTCATGAATCATTAAATCATAAGGATGACTGAAGAGAGTTCTGATGAAGTCTCTTTATAAATACGAAATTAGGGTCTCTTTATAAGTACGAAATGCAGATAGATTGTGTGGGGTGTTAACTGATTGTGATAGCTTGATACAGTAAGCGATTATCTCGTTCTAATCCCTAGTTGGTTCTTTGATTCAGTTTTTGATTCAGTTTCTGATGTGATAAACAAAGAAAAGCATTCTAAAAACTAACAATTTTATCTTAACAAACATATTGCATGTGTTGCCAAATATGTATCCTAGGATGATTTACTTATGGACACATAAATTTCTTACTGCAGGATGCTGTATATATGAGATGGCTTATCTTAAGCCGGCATTTAAAGCATTTGTAAGTTGCTGTGTGATAGAAACATATCTATCTTTAATGCAACTTTTCATTATAGTGCTTATCAAAACATCTTGGTTAGGATATGCAAGCACTGATTAATAAGATAAACAAGACAATTGTATCTCCGCTCCCCGCAAAATATTCTGGTTCATTGTAAGTTTTTAGTTTTGTTTTGCTTATACCTTCATATATATCTTGGGGGGGGGGGGGGGGGTCTGTTTATTGTTCTGAACCTTCTTTTCAGCCGAGGTCTTGTCAAAAGCATGCTGCGAAAAAACCCAGAAGTTCGGCCATCTGTATGTATAAGTACCTTACCTAGCTTGTTCATATAAACTTAATTGCCAATGTTGTTTGTTAACTATGCGAAGTATAAAATTTTCACAGGCCTCAGATTTACTTAGACATCCACATCTTCAACCTTACGTTCTAGATGTCAAGCTCAGGCTCAATAACCTGAGGAGACGCAAAACATTACCGCCTCAGTTGCCAAATTCTAAGGGGATTATGAAGAAAGCTCATTTTTCTGAACCCGCTGTCACTTGTCCGGCCTTTGGGGAGAGACGACATAGTTCTCTCTGGAATGATAGAGCTTTGAATCCGGAAGCTGAAGAAGACACTGCATCATCTATCAAATGTATAAGTCGCAGGGTTTCAGATTTATCAATTGAGAGCAGCAGTAAAGGAACAGTGATATATAAGCAAGTTTCTTCAAGTGCATCTAATGTCTCGAAGTATCCTCTTGCAAAAACTTCAGCGACATCCAGAAGAACCATGGAAACAGGAAGGAGATTCGAACACTTGGTAATACTCACTCCTTTTTGTTATCTTAGAATCAGTTGCCAAAAAAACACTACAGAGTTCCATTGAAAGAAAATTATTGCGGTCTGAATTATCTTTATAAACTTCACAGATGCTATTACATGGCTGCCAATACCATTACCAGACAATCCTGTCTTGTTTTTGTTTCTCTACATGTCTCAGATTTCTAAATACCAAAAAGCCTTGTCTTGTAGAATTAATACCTTAGACACTGATGACCATGATTGCCTTTTGCTTGGTGTTCAGCATCCAGTTTCAGGCGGTACCACCAGCAAGTTAGTTTTTTCGTCTCGCCGGACTTCTCTACCATTCACGAAAAGGGCTACAACCCAAGAAGCTGCAGCATACAATCCAACAGTTGGGATCTTGCAGAAAGTGAAGTCTCCAGAATATTTCATTAATGAGCCACAAGTTGATAAGATTGGTATTTTTCCGTTAGCTCCATATGAACAGGACATCTTCTTTACTCCCATGCAAAGGAAAACATCGTCCAAAAGCTCATCTGTCTCAGACCGCTCTATAACAAAAGACAAATGCACAGTTGAAACGTGTAAATCAGGATCTGATAACATCACAAGGTGGCAGGGTATCCAACACAACATGTTAGAATACATAAGCGACGGGTCATCATCATCTGATCAAAATGCAACTGCGGGTGCATCAAGCCAGACCACATCATCTAACACAAGAAGATGTCGATTTGACCCATCATCGTATCGTCAACGAGCTGATGCTTTGGAGGGCTTGCTCGAGTTTAGTGCCAGATTGTTACAAGAAGGGAGATATGATGAACTCAACGTGTTGCTTAAGCCTTTTGGCCCAGGTAAGGTGTCTCCCAGAGAAACCGCTATATGGATCGCAAAGAGCTTGAAGGAGAATCAGGACAAGGCAAAAACGGCAGATCTAAAATGTTAATAGAGAGATACCACCTGTGGGTCTCCCCTGACAGGCTTCACTTTGTCTTAATGTTCGGTTTAGCAAGTTATGCTTATGTAGAGTTTATTTAGGTATGATGGCTGACACTTGTAAAAGATGAGTAACAGAAGTAGTAGGTTGCATTTCTGAACTCTTTGCTTGAGCCGAACTGCTAGCTTTGCATTTTTAATTTGTAGACCTTGATAGGACTAACACTTTTTACGTCTTCTGTTAATTCAGGCTTCAAAAAGGTTTCCAATTTCTTTAATGATTGTTTTTTTTTGGTTTGAAGTATTTTCATACATTTTAGAATTTTTTGCGTTTTTAGTTTGTTATTAAAAAAGGTAATAAGTATTTTGCGGAAAAAACTTCCCAAGGTAAATAATCTTAAAGGCATCGATGACCCAAGATTGATTACGAGGAGATAAATTTCTCTGGTATGGACGTTTATATTCTTGATGAGTCTAGCTAAAGTAGTGAAGATCACGAAAAAAAATCTAAATAAAACTCTTGAGAAGGAATTTGAAGATTTTTAGTCTTAATGCTACAGTGAGATTTAGGGGGCAAATGGAAATGGAAAAGGCTGAGGGACATTTTGTGGGGGTAAGTAAAGAAATAAGATGGATTGAAAGAAGGCCACGTGGTTGTCACAATACTCTTCAAAAATCTTATCCGGGGGGGGGGGGGGGGGGGGGGGGGCAGCATATGCCCCTTTCTCCCTCTCCAATGGGATCCATCTTTCGACATTTTCATCATCTCTAACAATGAACAAACCCAAAAAATTATAAGAAGTAAAAAAGGAACCAATGGCGAGTGCTACCTTCTCCTTCTGCCCTCTCTCCCAGTCCCATTCCCATTCCCATATCCATTCTTCTCTCATCAAACCGACGCCGTTTCTCAGATATGGCAAGAAACTACACCACCACATCTTCATCACCATCTCTTATCCAACTCACCATCATCCTCGTTACTTAGCCGTTTCCAGAGACGATGCCGCGACGCCTCTTCCTTCTTCCGACCAAACCCAAGAAACAGAGACCAAAGAAGTCGAAGACACTATAGAGAAACGAAGGATGGAGGAGAAGTTTGCTGTTCTAAACACTGGCATCTACGAGTGTAGATCATGTGGGTACAAGTACGATGAATCAGCGGGTGACCCATCGTACCCGATCCCACCGGGTTTTCAGTTTGATAAGTTGCCTCAAGATTGGAGATGTCCAACGTGTGGAGCTGCTCAGAGTTTCTTTGAGAGCAAAATGGTTGAGATTGCTGGTTTTGCTCAGAATCAGCAATATGGACTTGGTGGCAATGCTCTTACTGGTGGTCAGAAGACTGGTTTAATCTTTGGCTCTCTTTTACTCTTCTTTATGCTTTTTTTGAGCGGCTATTTCATCCAATGATTTATATATATTTTCTCAACTTTCATGTTATTACAGCATGTCACCAATTTTACTTATGTTTCAATACACCATTATTCTCATCAATATGACACTACCATCATTTCTACTGGAGAGCCTGGTCCTTAATCTACCAATGTTAGTCCAGGGCTCGGATCTTTAAACTCGGATTTATGTTGGTTAGTTGGGTTGCCTATCATGTAAAGATGATGTAGACACGAATCAATAAGCAAACTGAAATAGATTAAGGAAACCAATAGACAAATGCTGTAGGAGGAACAACGAAAGTTGAATAACCAATTGCCAAAAGCTGTCTAAAGACTCTAAACAAGTTTTACTGTAATAAATAAATATATATAACAAAAGAAATGTCCCAAGGTACATTGTACATTTGCCTTTAGCTTTAGCCAGAAATTTAAGATATAATTCATGGCAGAAGATGAAGCGGGGACGTCATACAAAAGGCCATTGCAGCAAAAGAAAGGGACTCACCTGTACAGAAACCTCCCTAGCGCCTCAACTAACAATCTCACATGTTTGCGCCTCGATGACTTGGTTGTGTCTTGGCCTGATAAATTACTTTCTTTACCGGCTTTCCATTTGTTTCACCATACCCAACTCCTTCCCTGTAGTATCCACCGACGAAATTACCACCTGGCTGTGTACCGATCCATTGGGTGGGTGGTGAGGGTAACGGGTTCAAATTTGCATTAGCAGCTTCTGTATAACTTGAATACAACTGTTTGCTTCTGCTTACGTTATCTTCTATCGATAAACCAGACATTCCAGCTCTAAGTCCACCACGGTTTTGCTGCTCTACTACTACCTTGGAGTTGTAGTTTCGGTTATAGTCTTGTGATCCATTTGATGGACCAGGATATCTTGGACCGTTGCTAAACGTTCCCTGTGAGCTATTGTTATACTTTCCATAGTAGTAATAGCTCGAGTCATCATCATAAGCTCTCCTGTGAGAAGAGGGACCCGGTGCTCTTGGTCTATTGACTCCACCATAATAATGATTACCCGGTACATTTCGGTAGTATCCATTTGGGTCAATTAATCCTGAAGCCGAACCAGTAGAGGATTTCATGTTAAGGGTGTTTTTGATCAGACGATGAGCTGCTTCTCCCAGCGAAGGTCCGGCTATAGCTCCAGCCACTTGAGGCCTGCACAGTAGATATATCTTATGGTTCCTTTAACCTACTTCACACTGATCTTCAAAATATCAGTCTGTAGTATAATCTCCTTACCTATCTCGGGCTTGTCGACGTCGGTTGCTATTGTCTTCATGCCATAAAGGGGGAAATGGCTTTATATCTGCTGACGTCAAGATCTGCAAATTGAACTTCCATAATGAATATTTTTTTTTGCAACGAATATTTAGCAGATAAAATAGACTAGCAAGAAGACATTGACATTTGAGATGCAATCAAATAGATTCTCCCAAACGCTAATAAGAAAACTTAAGTTTCTATTTCTTTTAATGCAGACAGGACTACTGTTCATGACGAACTCCTATGTGGAACCATACCTTGTCCGGAATGATCGCTCCTCTTGGTGGTTCTGAAATATGAGAGTGTTTGGCAGGACACAGGTACGTAACGTTTCTAGAAAAATTTAGAGGAAAATCTAAGTGAGTAAAGCAAGACTTCATCCATTTTATACAACACTAAGAATTGTGAAGCACAAGAAACGCACAAGGCTCGGTTCTGCTCAATCCATGGCAAACCATTGACAGGGGAATCCACTCTAGTTTGGAAACCATTCCTTCCACTAATCCAGAGAAAACCGTTCATTCCTTGGCTGCAACAAATACAAAAGAATTGAGGATTAAGAAGCTTGATAACCAGATTATACACATCTTGTTAATTATCAATTTAGCCAATCACAGCTAACCTAGAATTCGGGTCAATCATCCATGGAAGACATTCATGTGGAGGCATGTGCTGGTAGAAATGGTAGTACTGCAGAATCCGTTGGCCCAGTGGATGCGCGGGGTGTACGTATAACAAGTCAAGCATCACACTGTTGCGTTGCCGTTCTTCCACCTGCCAGATGGATACATACTGTAATTAGCCATTCTAGTCAACACAGACACTGCCATCAAAGCTGATGGCTACGTCAATCTAAGCTGTAGACCTACTTTATAACTAACAAAAAAACATTCTGAAAGTTCAAGAATCATCTTTCAAAAAGAATTATAGTTTCCTTTGAGAGAAAAAAGTTTTGACCAAACAATCTGCAAATATATTTGAAGTAAAGCTTCAGTTCAAACCGTTAGCGTTTCTTCAAGCTTCCTTGTAGCAGTTAACAATAATTTCTCCTCAATGAAAGGAAGTTTTGCAATACCCTGGATCACATCAAGTTCAAAACACACAACATCAATAGCTAAAGAACAGGATAAACAGTCTCAGTATGATAACATTATCACTTTATCCACCGAACACAGAAAAGCATGAACCTGCCAGGCGAAGCGCTTTCCATTCATGTCAATCTCAAAATCTATTAACAGAATAAGATCTTATGAGTGTCCACTAGCCATCATAAATATATAGGAAAACAACAATAAATATATATTCAGCATCAACAATTACCGGCAGGGTAAAATTTCAGGATCGGGGATGAGGGATCAGTCATCAACTTCCGGTATTCTCCAGGCAGAGCATTTGAACTGCGGCAACCAAGAAACACAATTTACATCACCACAGACCACAGGTGCCCAAATATTTATATTAAAGGTTCCACAAAAGGAAAGAACCTTGCAGCCGGCAATGTTCCCATTAACTGGTCAAAAGGTTTGAAGGGCTCTCCAATGAAAAATGTGATCTCCAAATCAGATAGATTCTTAAGATCTGAAGCAAATGGAGCATAATGGTATGGGTAAAACCTGAAATAATTAGAAGAAAGGGTTAGCAATCGAAGACTTGCATTTCATATTTGCAACTTATATATCTCAGCAAGTGACACCTATATCAAGGTCTTTCTCGAGAAGAGACCCATCAGTCTATTATAAAATAAGATATTCTAGTAGTTGTTAGAATGCATGGCTCTCATGGGAATAACATGACATCTCTATTTGTAAACTTTTTGTAAAAGTCAGACTGACCATTGCCAAGAGCATACACCTTGGTAGTAGTATCGGCAAACCCAGCACAAACCTTCAACATATTTTAGTACCTACAAGGAAAACAGGTTTTCAAACTTAATTATAAGTTTATGTTCATTCTTGAGTCATTTCAAGAAAGTAGTTCACTTCACGAGAACTGTGCAGATATCAAGAGTTATCTGCACAGTAGAAAACTCTCAACATGAGGGAGTTAATTGACGTAAAACTAACCATGTCTTGTTTAATTTGCTCAGTTTCCTCTGGATTGGTCGTACTAAGTTTCTCTGCATAATACCTCTCCTTGTAGCCTGGTTCTCCTAGCTTAATCTACCCAAAATAAAAGAGAAATTATAGTTGTAGCTCCTATACAATTTTTCGTGTTAATATACATCTCACAGGCGAGAAAACATATGCACTACACTATTTTACCTTATCGTCTATCGGTTCAGGTGGTACCTCAGATGGATCTCTTCTTGATCGTTGTTTCATTTCTTCATTGTTCTCCATTGACTGATACCAAAATCAGCACACCATTAGCCATAACTATGAAGACTGAACATAGCGGAAGAATATGATACAAATATCAAACCCATTGATTACAAGTGGAACTAGTTATTGCCTTATAAGGAGTATCATTCACTCAAAAGCGAGCTTTCAGGTAGTGCCTATAAGGGTATGAGCACCCACCTTCCCTAAAGCCTCCCAAGTTTTTTTATTTGTGTAAGGGGTATTAGAGTATAGGTTACAAATACCTGTTTTATCCGTGTTCTTTTCTGAAATATTTTATCTTCATTAACAGCAACAGCTTGAATGAAATGCTCTACCCTATCTAGTAAAACCTATTCAGTGCAGAAGAAAAGAAAATTGTCAATGTGTTAATGTATTATAAAAAATGAACTCCATGGATATAATGCAGTTCAGGATTTCATTGGCAATCATATAGCCAGACAAAATAGAAGCAACGCAATTTAATGGAAAACTTTACACAGCTCATACAAAATAGCAATGTGAAGCGAGAATGAAATGTGGGAGAAGATAAAAACAACGAATAACTTACCTCACCAGAATCTGTTAAATAGCCTCCCATAACTGAAAACTCCTTTCTGTAAACATGCATCAGCAAGTTTATAGCTCCCTGAAGTAACAAAGAAACGGGAGTATTAAGATTTAAAACAATTGAGTAACAGACTCTCTCTTTTTTTTTTTCTTTTTTCTTTTATTATCATTTTGATAATCCTGAATCCCCAATGGTATTATAGAGAATGAAACAGAATATTGATTCTCCACAGGGCTTTTACTATATTTTACAATCTACACTACCATCATATTAGGTATAATAGGTAATTAAGCAATGAAAAGCTTTCATCATGTACATACCTCTCGAATTTCCAATGTAGGCATATGAGGAAGGAAGTCATTGCCAACAAAAAAGCAAAGGAATACAAAGTCGTCTATAATTCTCTCAAAATTGATCACAAAAGGAGGATCTGGAATGGCCAATTCATATTGCAGATATTCTCGCAACACCCAAATGTTCAGGAACTATAAAAATTATTACATAAGTAAGATATGAGAAAGCTCCCAAAGTAAAAAATAATGGCATGTTGTTCAATTGCAGCAACATCTTTTGAAGAAGATAAAGAAAACTACTTAAACCTGGTATTTTTTCTTGTGGATTGGAATATCAGATGCTGCATTTGTGCTACCTGATTTTCCAGGGCAATCTGCCGCAAAGTGACCAGTTTGTCCACACACAAAGCATTTCTCTTGTTGGCCAGGGTAAGTGATAACCTGGAATGAGTAAGATGACTCATAATTTGACAGACTGAATATTACAGAAAATATAGAGCATATGGGTGGAAAACAAGCTACCTCTCTTAAAATTGAAAAGTGAACTTCATGTGTGGCTAAAGAGAGCATTATCAAATCTGCATCCTGCATAACAATATACAGCTCTTAGCAAGAAGCAATATGCAATATGTTGGAAGAAGCACCAACGCCTTACCAAGTAAATAGGAAGTAAAACAACTACATTGTGGGTTAACACTAACCAGACCGTATAGACAATGCCGTGTATTTGGATCAAAACCAGGAAGATTACGTTGGAGACGAATGTATGACATTATCTTGTGTTCTCCTTCGCCCGGAACATTTGAATCAGAAAGTATTACCTTCAAATAATAATCCACAAATTCTTAGGAAGAAAAATTACCTTGAAAACCACATATGTAAAGGGGCAACGCTAACTAAACAGAAGCTAGAAGAATGCAAGTCTTGCACAGTTCGGAAATATCAACAAAGTTAGATGAACAGTATCACACCTTAACATATCTCCAGCCAGGGTTACGGTTTAACCTAGATTGGATGTAATACTGAAGAGCTACTGAAAGTATAGCCATAAAAGGGGTCCCAGGAGTAATGACATTTGAATCGGCGGTATCTGCTTTTTCTTTAGCAGACAAGATTTGGCCCTCAGTCTCAAATTCTTTTCTCAACCTATCTTCCTCAGCTTCCTATGAAACCAGATATAGTGTAAGCAACAGTGAAACCCATGCAAAGCCAAAAGTAAATGTAAAATAGGAATATAAAGAGACCATACAGCCTCTGCTGCATCCTTTGCAGCCCTGAAACGTCGAGAACGCTGCTGATTCATCTTTGCTCTGGGTGCAACACCATCTGCAACATCATAGATAATCAGACCCAATCCCATAAAGTAAAACAGACAGGGGAGAAGAAGGAAGCACAAGATCACCTATAGCCAAATAGAGGATCTTCCTCGGACGTATTAAAGTAAAGAGATGGTCAATGTACTCAAACATCGATTTAAATACATCATCGTACGTGGCAGGTGCAGGCTGCATCGTAATCAAAATAGGATTAGCTAGTAAAATCTTAAGGGAAATCAAGTATCACCATAAGACATATTAAGGTGTGACTGCCTAATACGATAAACTCAAATTCCAATCCCCTAAATCTAGTACCGCCAATGTTGGCCATTGCTTCCATTGACTTTTTTTTGGTAAGCAAAATCTACGAAAAGAAGCAGCAACTAGTACCCTCCTTATTCCTCTCCCATAACTGGTACTAAATCAAGATTAATCTTCTCCAACAATCTGCTAAACTCAATGATTTCATTTTTCTCAATAGTCAATACAAACAAACAAATCCATATATATATACTGAGTAGTACCTAATACAATCAGGTCAAACCCTGGACCAAAGCTATATAAATTACATACCTTTCCTTCAGGGTGGAAACAAGGATGAATGATACCATTCATGTCGAGATACAAATTATCAAATTCGAAGCCGTTAGGGTTAGGTCTGGTGATATCAACAGGGATTAGGTCACCACCGCGACCACCTCCATCGGTAGGTTCTTCCTCAACGACGTCGCTAATTGACTTGGGGTATCGGTCGGCGAGCCATCTGTAAAACGCCGGGACTCCCATGGCGGCGGCGACTTAGAGAGATCCGAGTGTTGGCGATTTCTTTCAGGCTCACACTTTTTTTTAGTTTTAAACAAAGAAAGATACTAAATTTCAACTTATTTACTCCCTTAGCTGTCACCACCAATGAGCTCTTTTAAGACATGACAAGAGAAGAAGCTTTTAACCCCAACCAACTACTTTGGATTAACGGCATGATTGGTTTCGCCGTTGCGGCGTAGAGATGTTTTAGTTTAACCTTTTGAGTTTGTAATGTAGAGTTCCCGATCTCTCGAGATTAATGAAGAAGACTGCGCCCCTAATTTATTATTATTGTGTTGGAGATAGATCGAGACTTCAATGGGCCGGATTTTACTTTACCCGCATCCTCAAACGGGTTTATTTTTGGTCTCAACTCTCAAGACTCGATTCTATAATTTATGATTGGGATCCATTCTAATAACTAGATTTTAATTCAGGTATATTGCAGGACAAAAAAACTAAATTTAAAAAAATTATACGGTAAATCCTCTATAAATTAATAAGGTTAGGATCACAAAATTTTATTAATTTATCGATAAAAGAATAAAATATTAATTTATAAAGAGATTTTTTTTTCATTTTCATAGTTTTAAACATTTTATTAAAAATCAGATATTTTTGTTATAATTCACACTATTATAAAATTTTCTTAATTTATAATTTTGGCTATCGTAATAATATGATGAATGTCAATAATTTACTAGATTATCCAGGTGAAAATGATAAATGTTTAGAAGTTCAGAGTTTAGAATAAATTGTTGTTACTATCCTTCATGATGAAGTCCAAGAAGATATTGTGGTATCTTTAGAACCAATTATATGTAATGAACTATCGCGTCTAGGACGCTCCCAAATTTTTGATACAATTTGAGAAAACAACACAAAAAGTTTTTGATGCAATGAGAAAGATTATAGATGAGCTCAAACAAGAATGCAAATTCAAGAATAATTTATGAACATTAGTTTCTATCATTATTAATTTATGATATTTATAGGACCATATGTGTAACGCCCCGACCGCCACCTCTTATTGGACCCTATGTCCAATCCCAGTCCATGGACCCACCTTCCTTAATAGGCCTCACGTCCTCTCACTAGGCCCGTGAGTCCATCCATATATGACGGCCGGTTTGCTACGTCTGGGAGATTTTAAAGACTTGTTACCGTCCCTACAAATCACCACATGATATTTCCCTGTGTTTTTTCCTCACTCGCATAGTTCCGACAGTCACTTCCCGGTAGGTCACTCATCTTGATACTACTCCAGCATAAGCACACTTAACTGTGGAGTTCTCTCAGGACTCTTGACCGAAAAGATAAGTGCACTTTGGTGAGATAGGTGGCCAAATTAATTCTTTTAAACCTCTCCGCAAGTCTCTAAAACCGGGGTGTCACAATATGTTTACATAGGATTTCAAAAAAAAGTATTATCTTATTATTTTATCGAACTGTATCATTTTTTACACCGGCCCAACTCGGGACCGGAAAAATTTATTAATTTATAACGAGTATTAATTTAAAGAATATTAATTTATAGAGGTTCTACTGTATTTGTTTGTTAATTTTGTTTCTTTTGTTTAGTGTTTAAGATTGTATAATTGTATTTTGATTATTTATTCTAAAATTTAACCAGTTGTATACTGCTGACACGACGAGACAAAAATTTAGTTTTATTTATAATAATGTTACATTTTCGGTATCAAATTTTTTATAGTTAAAAAATTGAAATTTTTAGTGTTTTTTAGATTTAACCCATGAAACAGTTATTCTTACATTATTATATTTTTAAATTTTTTAGTGTTTTTAAATTTAACCCATAAGTTTTATACTTATTAGATTTAATCGGTGAAATAATTATTTTTACATTTTTCTATCAGCATATTAATAACCATTAGTGATTTTAATTTTTCATATCAAACAATATAATTCTTATTGAATATTAGAGTTTTTAAAGGGAAAAAAATATTGTATAGATATTTTTGGCATATGTTATTAAGTGTAATAAATTTCTAAATATACAAATTGTTTTAGGAAATTATAAACCAAATTGGTAGAGACATTTTAGGAATCTAATTGATTTTTTTTTTTGTGCAATTTTTTTAAGAATTAACTTTATAAATAAGTATAACTTAAAGGGTAGAACACCAAATGTACTTAAAAAATATTAATATAGATTTTGGATTTTATTTTTGGGATAAATTTTTGGTATTTTGAAAATTCCATCTAACAAATAATTTAGTTTTCACTCTGCACAATTTGTTCTCTCTTAGATGACACCAAAAGTTTATAAAAATAAAATGTTTATAAAAACATTTAATATCTACAACAAGGGTGTTGAATAAAAAAGAAAATCGATGTGGATTCATTTGAGTTGAATGCAAAAAAAGTGGAGACTTAGTGATACGTGTCAGATTGTGATTGAAGGGAGTGGGGAGAGAATGTTTTTCTTTTGACCGACACTTTTTTTTTCTTTTTATCTGTTGTTTTCCTATTGGTTATCCAGATTTTTATGTTTTTTTATCTCCTCTCAATTATTTGGTTGTAATCATTTTTTTTTAAAACGAAATTTATATCAAAATTCATAATTTTTTAAAATCTATATATAGAGACCATTTTCGTTTCATTTGGAGATAAAAAAAAAATGTCATTTCTCACTATACTATATCTTCCTATCAACTCTTTATACTTTTAAAAAAAAAATTTGTTGTTAAATGGATCCCAATAATAATCCGTTTAACACTCAAAATTCTTCTAATCATCCGTTCAACTATCCAAATCCCAACAATTATCAGTTTCAAAACCAATCCGCAAATCACCCCAAAATGTACCAAATTATGGGTTTTCACCAAATTTTTTCATGCCATCAGCTGTCCCAAACTATCCTCCATATTTTGGATCGATGATGCCATATCCATCTCAAACACCTTCTTGTTCTTCTACTCCAATGGGTAATGTTTCAAATGTTGGAGTAAATGAATTTCCGAGATTTTCTACACAAATGGCTCTTGGTGATTGAGCGGTGGTACTGAAGCCACTCCAAATACAGAAGATTCAACTCCAACTCGCCGGAAAAGCCCCAAATGGACAACAGAGAAAAATTTGGTGTTACTGAGTGGATGGATTAAATATGGAACATACAGCGTTGTTGGTAAAAACCAAAAAGGTGAAGCTTATTGGGGTAAAATTGCTGACTACTGAAATGAGCATTGCTCATTTCATCCTCCTCGTGATGGAGCTTCATGCAAAAATCATTACAACTACATGAATAAAAAATAGGCAAATGGATTGGTGCTTATGATAACGCCAAGCGTTTACAACAAAGCGGCTGGTCGGAGAATGATGTATTGGCAAAAGTGCATGAATTATATTCAAGTTCTACAAAAAGCCAATTCAATTTAATGTCAGAATGGCAAGCTGTTCGTGATCAACCACGTTATGGTAGTCAAGTAGGAGGAAACACTGGATCTGGGAGCAGTGGATCGAAGAGATCCCGTGAGAGTGATGCAAGTGATTCTAGTTCTGTAGGATCTGTTGCTCGTCCAATAGGGAGAGATGCAGCTAAAAAAAGGGAAAAAGAAAGGTAAGGGCGCAGCTTTGGAAGTAGTCAACGAAGAGTGGAATGAATTCAAACAATTCAAGACGCAAGAGTTGGAACGATTGGACAAAATAACCATGAGGCAAGAGGAAGCAAACCAATTAATGAAAGAAAGAACTGAAGGTAAGAAGATGAAGATGTATCTAAAGCTAAGTGAAAAGGAACATCTTGATGACCGAAGTAAAGAGTTGTTGGAGAAGTTGAATCACGATCTATTTTGAAATTAACTATTCTCAAGTGTCTGGTTCGGTCATGTATTTTCTATTTTAATAATGTGTGCTTGTTTCAATATGCTTTAATAATGTGTGTATGTTTCTTTGTGTTTTTTGTGTGCTTGTTTTCTTCTTCTTTAATAATGTGTGCTTGTTTTCTTCTCTTTTAATAATGTGTGTCTGGCTCTTTCTCCGACAATGTAACCCATCACTCTCGACTTTTATCATAGAATCTAATCTATTTTCTTTTTTTCTTTTTTAATAATGTGTATTTGGCTCTTTCTCCGACAATGTAACCCATCACTTTCGACTTTTATCAGAGAATCTAATCCATTTTGTTTTTTTCTTCTTTAATAATGTGTATTTGGCTCTTGCTCCGACAATGAAATCCGTGACTTTTGGCTTTTATCACGAAATCTAATCCATATCTATTAATTAAGTAAATGTAATGTTTGTTTGGAATCCGATGATATCAACCACTTAATTTCTTATAAATGAAACCTCATTTTTTCATTTTTGTATACCAATAACACAATCCTCATCTTACTAAAAAATATCAATAACACAATCCTCAATGGATCCATCTGATTTTCCTTTTGATGTCGAAGCTTACAAATGACAGTCAGAAATTGAAGAAAGATACATCGTGAACCGGTTTAGAGAGCGTCAAAACAAAATAGAAGAAGATTATCCATGTCGTAGCAAGAGAAAATGCTTTAAGAGAGATCATGTAGCCGTGAACTAAAGATTGATTGACGACTACTTTGCCGATCAACCTACATATGATGATGCAATGTTTCGTCGACGATTCCGAATGCGAAAACAAGTTTTCCTCCGAATCGTTGGTGACCTGTCAAGCAGTGACAACTACTTCACCCAACAAGTTGACGCAACCAATAAAGAAGGTATATCCCCATTAGCAAAATGTACCACAGCTATGCGAATGTTAGCATATGGTATGGCGGCAGACGCGGTCGATGAGTACATTAAAATCGGAGGTACTACAGCATTGGAGTGCTTGCGTAGATTTTGTAAAGGAATCATACATTTGTATGAGCAAGTGTATCTCAGAGCTCCAACTCAAGATGACCTCCAAAGAATTTTGCATGTCAGCGAGATGTGGGGGTTTCCGGGGATGATTGGAAGTATTGATTGCATGCACTGGAATGGAAAAATTGTCCTACGGCGTGGGAAGGTCAATTTACTCGAGGAGATAAGGGAACCACCACTGTTATTCTTGAAGCAGTTGCATCTCATGATCTATGGATATGGCATGCTTTTTTTGGATGTCCAGGCACATTGAACGACATTAATGTTCTAGATCGTTCACCAGTGTTCGATGATGTTGAACAAGGAAATACTCCAAAAGTGAACTTTTTTGTGAACCAACGCCCGTATGATATGGCATACTATCTAGCTGATGGTATATATCCTTCTTATCCAACTTTCGTCAAATCAATTCGTCTTCCTCAAAGTGAACCAAACAAGTTATTTGCACAACACCAAGAAGGATGTCGGAAGTACATCCAATGTGCATTTGGAGTGTTACAAGCTCGATTTAAAATCATTCGCGAACCAGCACATTTGTGGCACATAGCCGATTTAGCTATGATCATGCGGTCATGTATTATATTACATAATATGATTGTTGAGGATGAGCGAGATACATATGCACAACATTGGACTGATTATGATCAGTCTGAGGCAAGTGGTTCTAGTACATCACAACCATTCTCTACCGAGGTGCTACCTGCCTTTGCAAATCATGTGTGTGCTAGATGTCATTTACGTGATTCAAGTGTCCATCATGAATTGCAAGCAGATCTAGTCAAACACATATGGGCAAAATTCGAGATGTTCCGTGATTAAAAAGGTTCTTAAATTTCTCTGTGTGATTTAAGTTAAGATGATTGTACTAATTAAGTTATGTTCGTTTTATTAGCTGTATTGTGTGTGTTTCTATTTTCCGAATTTGTAGTTTGTGTAATTTTATTTGTTTTAATAATAATAATTTTTATTTTTGTCATATTAAAATATTGGCTAAAAGTATAAAATTCAATTTAAAAATAATCATGTGACTTTTATTAATTTTAAATTACCATAAATATGTTGTTATCAAATTAAGTAAAATAAAAATAAAAAGTGAAAATTGTGGGGTAAGGTGTTGAATTTTATTAAACAAAATTGTTGGAGAGGTTAAAATTGATCTGGGTGTTGAATGATTAGGTGGAAGAAAGAGAAAATGATGTGGAGTGTTAAAAGATGAGGTGGAGGGTGTTGAAAAAAAAAACCATTGTACATGGTCTTATGTCACATGTTGTTCTAATACTGTGTCTTTTGTTTTTCTTTGAATAAATTTCGCAGTCCTAATTTTTTTTTTGTCAACAAAACATTAATTAGAATAGGACTCCAAGAATGGTAGCCTTGATAGTAGGTTTTTCACCAGTATATCAATTCCCTATGCAGTTATAGTACAAAGGGTTATCAATCCAAATGATTGTTTTGTTACCAGATAAGATGCAATCAGAAACAAGCAAGTCAAGCCAAGCAAAATAGGGGTATATGCTAACAACCTAAGGGAAACAGAAAACATAAAATAGAAAGAACAAAAGTCAAGAACAACTCGAAGGACGAGACGATGCTGGTGATCGAGTACCAGGTCGGATTGGTGGTCGAGTTGATGTAAAAACTGTAAACAGTCAAGATACGAAAGCTCCTAATGATGGGGTAATCGGTTCATAAGAATTCCTAATCAACCTAGAATGGTTTACAAGCCTCAAGCAATCTATTTCCTAGAAAATGAATTTCTAATCCTTGCTAATCCACTCTCGTGGTAGAAACAATCAATCCTAATCACTCCCTTACCCAACTCTTGTTGGAGAAACATGGCCATGCAAGCATTAAAATCAAATTCATTATTGTCAATAAACTCCTTATACATCTAATCTCTTAGGCTAAGTGAGTAAATCTCTGACATTAGTTGATTCAGACATTTTATCGAACACCTCTTAGTGTGGAAATGTCTAAAATCTAATCCCAACCTCTCAACTCGAAACTAGCATTATGATCACTAATCCAGAAGAAAAATTCATAAAAGTAATCAAACTAAAACATCATAATCGATTAAGAACACCTACTAGCCTATCCTATCCCTAAAAACTTTGGTTAACTACTCAGATCTCATGGCAAAGAACATAAACCTAGAAATAAATTAAAATTGCGTAATCAAAAAGATGAAAAAGAGATAAAGGTTTTATTAGAAAGAAGCAATATCAAAATGTAAATAGAATTCAAGTTGAAAGAATAACAAAAGCTGGAAAAGAAAATGCTAAGTTCTAAAAATCGCTCAAAGAAAATTTGAAATCGGCTCTCTCTGCTTGTTCCCCAAAAATGGATTAAGAGGAGGTTTATATATGGAAACCACTTGACCTAGCCGCACCATATAGTATCCGAATCCTAACCCGAGGAGGTGTTCTACCCTAGCCTCGAGCTCTACTTCGGGTGCATGGTCGGATAGGCGATTAGGTGGTTCAATTCTTTGATCTAGATGTATGTACGTTGACTAAAATAAGAATAACTCTTGAACCACACCTCAGATTGGCTTGAAATCACCATATTTGGAAAGCTAACGTGATTTCCTATAACTTTCATGAAAACTTTAGAAGCTGAATCGCAACAGAAAAGCTTCATTCGATTTGAAGCTGAATCCTTCAAATCTTCTTGTGTAAACCCCATAAATGACACCAGATCCTTCCTTGTGATAGGTGCAAATTGTCAATCCTTCTTTTTGCTCATTTTAGGCTCCAAAGTACTTGTTATTATCCAAAATACAACAATGCAACACACTAAAACACCTAAATGCAAATATCTAAGGTTAAAGGACCTAAAAACACTAAGGACAGACTCTTAACAATGCAAAAATTGACAAAAATATGGTTAAAAATATGTAAAACAGAGAGACATCAAGCCTAAACTAGAGGAAAGGTTTTTATAAAAGAAATTGATGAGAATAACGATCTAGATGACTGAGCAAGATAATCCACCTTCAGATTCGACGAGAGTGAAATATTAGACAGGGAAAAGAGTGGAAAGGAAGCCCCAAGCAGGTGGAAGTCATCTAGAATATTATAAAACGCCAGCCAGTCTTCAGGGACTTGAATCATCACAACTAGTTCTTTACAATCCGTTTCAAAGCTCTGACAAGCAACTCCTCTAACAAAGATACTCTCCATAGACCAGAGCAGAGCTTCCAACTCCAAATGGAGAGAAGAAGGACTTTTTCTAAAACATCCAGCTCCCAACAGTAAAGTCTGATCATTGTCGTTACAACACCATCGTCCCAAACCTGAATTGGAGTCAAATGCTTTCCAAGATCCATCTATCTGACAACATGATACCTGACCTCGGATTACCAAAGGGACCAAAGAATCTGAAGGACCTGAGGTACCCGAGGAATCCTTTGGCCGAGAATGCGCCTCCTCCCAATATTTTTTCATTTACAGCCTGATTAATAATATCATTTGGCTCGAGCTGTGTGCCTTGAAAAAACTTTTTTATTTCTATCATTTCAGATCGACCATAAGATCTAGGGTAACTATTGATTATCTTGTTCTCCTAATAGAGGTGACCCTCTTTAAGAGATAAAATCCAAATTCGAATACAAGGGTTGATGCGTACATCAAACCAAACAACGAAGACATCTCTGAACCAAACGACCATGCTCCGGAGATACCTACAGGTAGTCAACGGACCTATGACACAATCCCGCATTAGAAAGCTTAGGGAAATGTTCAATAAAGCTGTCAAGACACTGTTTAGCTCCATCAACGGTCCAACAATTAAAACCAACAACATGCGCGTTGAAAATCATCAACGATGTGATAATTTTAAAACTGAACAGCTAGACAATCATGGCGGTCCAACAATTAAAACCAATAACATGCGTGTTGAAAATCATCAATGAAGTGATGATTTTAAAACTGAACAGCTAGACAATCATGGTGGTCAACAACAGGCGAGGGAGACAAGCGAGCTGATGATTCCGACAACGAGGAGGATGAGGAAAAATCTCACGAAGGCTTGCTACCAACTAACGACTACACGCCAAATAAGAAACATGAAGAAAAAGAAGCGAGCGAATACACTACTCCAATCTGGCCTCTAATCCCATCGAACAAGGTAAGTTCGGTTTTCATTGTTTCCATTTTCTCTTTTTTTTTGTAGGATCTCGCCACGAAATTTGTTTTCGTTTTAGAATCTAGAGTCCTAGAGAGTTGAGATCAAAGCCTCCAAGAAAGAGGTATGTGCCTCCCTATTTCCATAGAGACTTACAAAAGCGAATTCGAAAGTTGGTACAGGGTTCCAAGATGGTTAAGGAGTACTATGAGGAGTTGAACAACTCTTGAACAGCTTAGAGACCAAGAAATTTGAAGAAACCCTCATGGCTCAATTCCTTGAAGGTTTGCTAGATCGCATTACCCGCAAGGTGGAGAGACATCCTTACCATGACCTACAAAACCTGTTGCACTTGGCTATCCAACCAGAGCAACACATCAAGCATAAGATGGCGGTCACCAACCGCGTCAAAAATAACTCGTGGCTTCCAACTACATCTAAGCCATAAGATAAAGAGAATGTGATAGAAGTGGAGTCTCAGTTTAAAAGGAACACGATGGAGTCCTCCAAGGACCCCGAAAAACCCGTACCCGGTAAGACAACTCAACCCACTTGCTTCCGTGACATTGTCTGTTGTAAGTGTCAGGGCGTAGACCACATGGAGAGGGAGTGCCCTAAGCTGGGAGTCATGATCATCACTTCTAGAGGATACGAATCCCAAGATGATTAGGAGGAAGAGACTCAAGATTCTGATGGCAACATTGAGTACCCCGACATTGGAGAGTTGTTAATTACTCAGCGAGTGCTAAGCGTGATAATCAACCCGGAAGAAACAGCCTAACGGGAGAACATCTTTCACACACGTTGTACCGTGAACAAAAAGGTATGTAGTCTCATTATCGATGGAGGTTCTTGCACTAACGTGACTAGCAAGCTTTTGGCTGATAAGCTAGGATTAGTCACCACCAAGCACCCGAGACCCTACCTCCTGTGGTGGCTTAATGACTCCGTAGAACTCAAGATTGCGGAGTAAGTTACCATACCATTTAGTGTGGGTAATTACCAAGACCAATTTCTATGTGATGTATTGCCTATGCATGTTGGGCACCTACTACTTAGTAGACCGTGGCAGTACAACCAAGAGACCATGCACGATGGAAGTACCAACTATTATTTCTTAACCCACAAGAAATGTAAGGTCATTTTAGCTCCGCTCTGCTTAAGATCAACAAAGATGTCCAGATAAGTAAAATCAATCTCATTGTTTCATCAAACACGGTTAGTAAGGTTTTAAACTCAAACACATTGTGCGACTAACGGTCTTCAAAGAGAGCTTGTTCTCAGGTTTAAAGTGTCTAGAATTACCAGCGGAGGTGTCAACATTACTCAAACAGTTCAAAGACATGTTCCCGGAGGACATCCACCTAGGCTGCCACCCGTCCGAGGGATGGAACATCAAATCGACCTTGTTCCCGGATCCGCATTGCCAAACAGACACACATACTAGATGAATCCCACATAGGCTAAGGAATTGGAAATGCAAGTGCAAGATTTGACTTCCAAGGGATATATCCGAGAGATTCTAAGCCCTTGCGTCGTCTCTGTATTATTGGTGCCAAAAAAGATGTGCGTCGACTGCCGAGCCATCAATAACATCACCATCAAATACCGACATCCCATACCCCGTGGCAGAACCAGGATTTCTGCTTATCAGGGTCATAATATAAATTTAACTAAAAATACATAAAACTTAATTAAAATCATAAAAGTCATTACAAATACAAATCTTAAAGATACATTCTACGTTCACTCATGTCTTGGAATCGTTTTATCACCGCTTCGTTTGTAACAGTATTAAGAACATGTTTTTCAATAAAACAAACTAGACAATCACATAAGAATACATCACCAATACGGTTACACAAGGTCGTATCTACAAAAGTCATTGCAGAGAAACATCTTTCGACCGTTGCAGTCGCAATCAGAAGAATCAATGATAGCTTCAAAAGTCGATATACCAAAGGATGTGAGAGATGTTTTGTTGTCTCCACCATCACACGAGCAAGATTACCAAAACTCTTTAAATTTGTAAACCTTTCATCTTTTGTCACATTATCAAGATAGATCTCTAGCTGATGATCAAGAGATTTACGCTCTATAAAACTAAAGTCGTCTGGATAAAACTCAGCCAATCTCATGAGCAACGACTTATTAAACTGACGAAAAGAATCAGTTGGGCTCAAGGATGAAGTGCAGACAAGTAGTTCAGAATTTACCTCATCAAAACGATCATTAAACTCTTGAAGTTTCATATCTAAAACAGTGTTGAAACAGTCCACCTTATAGTGATGCAAGTTAGTTATGCCTGTCCTTTTTCTTAGTCTTCTTGAATCAACAAATTCTTCCTTCATTATTTGCATTCCAATGTCATTTTGCTCATTAAACGAACTAGCTTTAGCCATAAAAGCTACCATCCGTCAGCTCTAAGCTTTTGCAACAGATTTTTAGTAGATTCCACCAATGAAATAGCATTCAAGATATCTTTGTCTTTCCTTTGTAAAGCCTTTATAAGTTATCAGTGAAACCCATAACAAGCAACATCAACTGCAGATAGAAAACAAAATCAAAGGTGTGAAAATACTTGAGAATACTATATGCTTGTTTTCTTTTGTTGGAGTTTATGCTTTCATCTTGGATATACTTGAGAACTTTAACTACTAAAGAAAACAGCTCAACAAGTCGCAATAGAGTCTTATAATGTGAACCCCAACGAGTAGTTCCAGGTCTTTGAAGAGAAACTTCTTGATTCAACCCAGTTCCAGTCTTAATCTCACCATTGCTGATCTCTTCTTCCACTATTTTCCTATAGTTTTCCCGGATCATATCTTTTCTCTTACATGAAGCTCCAACGACATTCAACAAAACAGAAATCATTTCAAAAAATTCTCCAACTTCAAAATGCTTTGTTGCTACTGCTATGACAACTAACTGAAGTTGATGAGCAAAGCAATGAACATAATATGCGGAGCTACTTTCTTTCAAAATCAAAGATCTTAGTCCATTGAATTCTCCCTTCATATTACTAGCTCTATCATACCCTTGTCCTCTCACCTATTTCAAACTCAATCCATATTTTGCAAATAAAGAATCAATAACATACTTCAGAGTTAAAGAAGATGTCTCCTTGACGTGAATAATGTCAATAAATCTTTCTTTGACTATCCCATACTTATCAACAAAGGGAAACACCACTGCCATTTGCTCTTTGTCTGATACATCGACATATTCATCCACCAGCAAACCAAAGACATCATTATCCATCTCTTCAATAATAGTTTTAGTTACCTCTTCCGAAAAGCAATGTACAATGTCTTTTTGAATTGGAGGAGATGTCATCTGATTATTCTTAGGAGCATTATGCAGCACAACATTTTTTACAGCCTCATTCTGACCAGCTGTATATTTCAAAAGCTCTAAAATATTACCTCAATTTGCTGACTCATCTGACTCATCGTGACCACGAAATGGTAATCCTTGATGTAAAAAATGTCTAGAAACATCAATGGAAGCATTCAATCGGATTCGGTAATAATTTTTTACAACATCGCTTTTCTTATAAAGAGCATGTTTGATAGACTGAACTTGTCTCATCAAACACTTACATTTCCTTTTGCATTTTTGTGAAAAGTATTCACGCCATCTCCCACATGTTGATCCAACCCCTTATTCCAACCACAAAAACCAGTTGATACAAAACTATCACTCCCACCTTAATTTTGAGCTTGATCTCTAAATAAGTAACAACACAAGCAAAATTCTCTAACTGTATCCATGCTATATTCCAACCAATCTCCATACTTATCAAATCATTTTGGATTAAAATGTCGTAGTACTCCTCCAATTGCTGTTTGTTTAAAATTATGACCACGAGGTTGACAAGGTCCTCTTGTCAAATACATACCCCGTACTTCATCCCTTTGGTTAGGATGATAAGTCAGAATACTTTCTCTTTTTGATGGATCCCATGGCAAATCATCCAAATCAATATTCGGTGGAGGTTTCCTCTTCACAAAACGATCCATCAATTTGTTATGATCTGATGTGACTGAGCTTGAAAAATAAACAAAGAAGAAGCAACCCTTCCACTAGAAAAAAAATATGCAAAGAAGAAGAAGCTGGATCATTTTTTAGGTAAACGATACGACAATCACAAAATAATATTATTAATGGGCCTAATTATATTATATGTACTTCAAATATATTTTAATGGGCTTAAAAATTATAAAGTAATGTATCGTAAAAAATTTACAGGGTCAATTGTCTTGTTGGACATGGGTCAATGTAAACTTTTTAATTTATAAGTGTCAATTGTTTTGTTGGACGTGGGTCAATGTAAAATTTTTAATTGAAGTTCAGTAAAAAAATTTTAATCCATCAGGGTCAGTTGACCCCTATTGTTCTTCTCTCCCTCCGCCTCTGCCCATACCCTGCCTAGACGATATGCTCGATGAACTAGATGGAGCTACCATCTTCTCGAAGGTAGATCTGAAAAATGATTACCACCAAGTCCATATGAGGGAGGGAGACGAGTGGAAGACCAAATAAGATATATACAAGTGGTTAGTCATACCTTTCGGCCTCATCAACGCCCAGGACACTACCATGCGACTTATGAGGCCGAAAGGTATGACTAACCACTTGTATATATCTTGGTTGTTCTAAGGGCTTATATATATAAATTTGTGGTTGTCTATTTTGATCATATCCTTATCTACAACAAGAATATATCCGATCACTAATTGCACCTTGAACAAGTTCTCGAGACTCTCCAAAAGGAAGGAGTCTACACGAACCTCAAGAAGTGCGTCTATTGTACTGATCAACTTGTTTTTGTAGGATTTATTATAAGTTTGCAAGATATACAGGTTGATCAAGAAAAGATCAAGGTACAAAAATCGGCCTTGCTAGAAGCTTTCACGGTTTGGCCAGCTTTTATTGGGGGTTTGTAAAGGATTTTAGCACCATTGCTACACCAGTTACGGCAGTAATCAAGAAGCATATAGCCTTTTCATGGGGAGATGCCCAGGAGGAAGCTTTTTGGGAGCTTAAGCCGCCTCACTCCAGCCCTTATTTTGGCACTACCTAACTTTGACAAAACTTTTAAGGTTGAATGTGATGCTTAAGGTTTAGGGATTAGAGTCATGCTCACGCAAGTAGGATGCCCTATAGCATACTTTAGTGAGAAGCTGAGCGGAGCCACACTCAATTACCCAACGTAAGACAAAGAACTATAAACGCTAGTAAGGTCACTTAAGGTTTGGTAGCATTACTTGCTTGGCAAGAAATTCGTGATCCACACCGACCATGAAACTTTGAAACATCTATGTGGGCAAACCATACTCAAGAGGATACATGCGAGATGGCTTTAGTTTGTGGATACTTTTCTATACGTCATCAAATACAAGAAGGACAAGGAGAACATAGTAGTCGACGCCATATGTCGATGCCACACTCTCATTATCACCATGGACGCCAAAGTGTTAGGCTTCAAGCATGTTAAGTCAGCCTATTGGGAGGACCCCAGATTTGGTCAAGTATTTAAAGAGTGCGACAAAGCAGCTTTTGGATCTTACTACAAGCATTACGACTATAAGAGATGTTGTTGAAATGCTTGAGTCAATCAATGCTAGAGATTTACCCACTTGGCCTAAGAAATTAGATGTGTAAGGAGTTTATTGACAATAATGAATCGGATTTTAATGCCTGCTTAGTCATGTTTCTCCAACGAGAGTTGGGTTTATATCACGAGAGTGTTTTAGCAAGGTTTAAAGGTTCATTGTCTAGGGAATATTTGCTTGAGGCATGTAGGACATCCCAATTCGATCAAGAGCACTTATGAGTCGATTACCCCATCCTTAGGAGCTTTCGCATCTTAATTGTTTAGTTTATATCTATAACTCAACCCCTTACCCGAACTGGTACTCGATCACCAGCTTCGTGTATACCTTCAAGCTGTTCATCCTTGTCTTCTTGATCCGATCTTCGCACCTGATCCTGTACCCGAATGCTTGCATCGAGTACTTAGGTCATGTATTTCTTGTTCTTTTATTTACTTTTGCTTACTTTAGGTTGTTAGAAAACCCCCATTATTGCTTGGCTTGACTTGCATTGTTCTGATCATATCTTATCTGCTAGCATAACAACCATTTGGATTGATAACCCTTTGTACTACAGCTGCATAGGGAATTGATACCCTGGGTGAAAATCCTGTTATCAATTTGGCGCCATTGCCGTTTGGTTGAATTTTGTTTGCTACATTTAAGATTTCAGCACTTACTAGATCAAGTTCTTTTTCTATCCATCGGTTCGGAACAGACTTGTTTACCTTCGTTTTTGTTTGTTTTACATTTAAGGTACAACCCGATTACCCACCCGACCCTTCACTCGATCTCCTGGATTGGGTAGACCTTCGTGTACTCACTCGGTTAACTGATTGTTCATGCAAACACGATCCAAGGGTAGTGAACACTTGAGTCCTTACATAGACAACATCGATAGACCATGGTTACTCCGTCAACAACAAGTCCAGCCACCGCAACCAACCACAATTGAAGAGGTCATGAATAATCAGAATGGTCCACCAGCTCCTCCAGAGAGGACCAACATAGGAGAAGGAGATGCTCCATCTACTCATACTCAAAGACATGGCATCGTGCCACCTGCTGTTCAAAACAACAATTTTGAGATGAAGAGTAGTCTCATCTAGATGATTCAGAGCAACAAGTTTCATGGCTTGCCAATGGAGGACCCATTGGATCACCTGGATAAATTTGATAGGCTCTGTAGCCTCACAAAGATCAATGGAGTTAGTGAAGATGGATTCAAACTCTGGCTTTTCCCATTTTCTTTGGGTGACAAAGCACACATTTGGGAGAAATCACTTCCCAAGGAGTCTATAACCACATGGGAAGCATGCAAAAAGGCGTTCCTCACCAAATTCTTCTCCAACTCCAAAATGGCAAGGCTGCGGAATGACATCTTCAGCTTTCTTCAGAAAAGCAATGAGACGTTCAATGAAGCTTGGGAACGTTTCAAGGGATACACCAGCAGATGCCCACATCACAGATTCAGCAATGCTTCTTTGCTAAGTACACTTTACCGCGGTGTAATGGAAACTTTCTCAACAAGGATGTTGATGAAGGTTGGGACCTAGTGGAGAACTTAGTCCAATCTTATGGGATCTACAATGAGGAGTATGATCGCACAATACGATCTTCTGAAGAGGATGATGTCAATTACAAGCGAGACATGAAAGCCCTCAATGACAAATTGGACAAAATCCTCAACCAGCAACAACATGTCCATTCCATCTCAGAGGAAGACCAATTTCAGCCACAAGATAGGGAGAATGCCCAGCTAGAGGATGTGAACTACATCAACAATCAAGGAGGTTACAATAAAGGGTACAACAACTACAAACCAAACCCGAATCTCTCATAGTGTAACCCCAATGTTGCTAATCCTCAAGATCAAATCTACCCATCCACAGTCCATGGAAACATGGGCCCGCAAAAGTCTTTTGTCCAATACAATCAAGGCTATGCTCCTAAGCAGCAATACCCCGAAAATTACCACCAACCAATTGCACCACCTGGATTCCCACCACATCAAGGATCACAGAACCAATCTCAAGAGGCTGACCTACACGGATTAAATCAGCAGATGATACAGAGTCAGGCATCTACAACGATGGACAACGCTAAACGATTCGCGAAGATGAGCAACAAGATATATTCTGGGTACAATGACCTGAATGCTAAGTATGACTCTCTCAATACTAAGTTGAGATACCTAGAGGGCCAAAACATCGCTCAACCACCTCAAAAACTAGGCCAACTTCCCGGTAAAGCTGTCCAGAACCCAAAAGACTATGCCACTGCCTAGGCCATCTTTCTTGAAGATGTTGATGATTACCTCACTGAGGACAGTGATGTTCAAGATGGGGAGGATATGGATAATAGTGGGATGTATGAGCACCAATATTACTTATCCGAGTATGAACCCGACCCCTCACCCGAGGAGACCGATCGAGTTGACAATCGAACACTAGCTCGAGCATCACCACCCAATGCACCACTCGAGGCTGAACCCGATGACGTACTTGACGATGGTGATCAGACGATCCATCGGGTAGACTTTCAAATGACGAATCAATCTCAACTTCTTGCAGCTGAGGAAGGAGAATTAGAGGAAAGGTTCAGAGCAACTCTTGATATCTAATTAGAGGCGCTTGTAGAGGGTATGTCTAAATGAAAAGCCCCACTCCTAAGCTCTTGCCACCACACGCTCTTTGAGATAAAATCATCAAAGAGACAGCTCAGTTGGAGATGGTAAAGGAAGATGTTAAAGAAATTGGGCATACGATCCTGAGGAGTGGAGTGTGTTTAGATCCTGAACTAAGGATCAATGAAAAACTGGAGGATCCCGGTTCTTTCACTTTACCATGTTTAATAGGCCTTCGGATCTTCACCAATTGCTTGTGCGATTTCGGAGCTTCAGTCAGTGTCATGCCACTTTCAGTTGCCAACAAGATGGGTTTCAGCAGTTTTAAACCAAGCAGCTTGTATTTGGTCCTAGCTAATAGGACAATTAGACATCCCATTGGTGTCCTGGAAAACTTGCCTCTCAGGATCGGAAGAGTGGAGATTCCTACCGATTTCATGATCCTCGACATGGATAAGGAATCAGAAGATCAACTTATCCTAGGAAGACCATTCTTGGCAACAGTAGGTGCAGTGATTGATGTGAAAAAAGGACAGATCAACATTGAGCATGGAGAGCACATCAAGATGAAATTTGACATCAAAAATGGGATAAAAAGGCCAACCATCGATGGTCAGGTTTTCTCCACCCAAACAATGCCAAGGGAAATAAAACATCGCCAAAAAGTTCATGCTGCCTTTGCTGTGGAACAAGGACAAGAACCAGAAAATCCGTTGAGTCAGTCCGCTACAGTGGAGATGATTCCAGAACCTCTCCTTCTCAAAAACAATGCTTGAAGAGCATGAAAAGTCAAGTTTAGTGACTTAAAACAAGCTCACTTGGGAGGAAGTCCCAAAGGTATATTTTAATCCCTTTTCATTTAATTTTATTTTCTTTATTTCGTTTTGTTTAATTTGGATTTTACAATATTCTTATGTTTCTATAAGTTTTCATATTTAAAAAAAAAAAAGGATAAAGAAGAAAATAGAAATTTTGGGGAACCCAAGGCTGTACCCGAATACGTACCCAACGCGCCTGATCATATACCCACTCGGGTGGCGGTGGAATCTGAATTCAACAAAACTCTAACCCACTCTCGGTGAAGCCATAGTAGCCGACCCTCTCTATTTAAGGAGTCCCGAGCCTCTACTCCCCAACATCATAAATCCATAAGTTTCCTCTAAACCCTAAAATTCTTTGTCTTCCAAACTTCTTCTTTCTCTCTGAGAAATCGAGTTTTTCAATCTTGCTGGACTAACCCTATTGATCTTGGTTTAGTATCTTTTCTTCTTTTAAGGGACACTCACCAATGGCTCCAAAGATCAAGACATACAAAAAGAGGGGAACCAGGTCGACCTCCACCGCTGCCAGAACAGGAGGAGACGGCATCGATGCTCACGATTCCCGAGGAGGAGGAGACGCTTCACATTCCCAACTGCTGAGTGGACATTTCCCATCCCCTACTCGACTCGACCCGATTCGTCACCCGAGGAGGTACTCGAGCACTCAATCGTGTAGACACCCGAGTTCGTTCTCCAAGCCCGGTAGCGAGTGCAGTCCGCAGATCTCCTTTACGTTGGGACTTGTCTACGTCCGAGAGAACCGTTACTGATCCGATGGAGGTCGATTCAGATGCCAAAGGAGGAGAACCGGAGGAGAACCAAACCTCCCAGTTGAGAAGCAGAGCCATGGTTGCGAGGGGGAAGAGACCAGCTTCTGAAAAGGCTGCAAAGGTAGCCGAGAGAGCGGCGGAAGAAGAAGACCAAGACACCGATGGTGAGAACCCTGATAATGAGGAGGAGTGGAGAGAACACACCCAGACGGCGTCGAGGAGGCTGAAGCAAAGAGAAGTGGAGACACCAGCCAAAGTCTTCAAGGTCCTCTGCAAGATGAGCTTCGTTGGGACCCGCTACCCCCACCGCAAGACGATAAAGCAGTTGGGGATTGCTAGAGATGTCGAGTTCCTCTTCGACATGTGCCACATGGGCCAGATGATGCGAGCCAACCTAGAAGCCTACGAGGAGGAAATGGTCCACTTTCTTGCCACACTACAGTTACACTACTGCGAAGACCACCTGAACCTGCTACCCGATGGGGGGATCGGGTTCATCACCTTCTCCATGCACAACAAGGAGTACCGGCTTACTTTCAAGGAGATGGAGGGGCTGTATGGTTTCAAGGTTGGTCATGGAGAAAACATGGAGGTCAACAAGGAAGAGATGAAGTCCCTATGGCTGACAATAGGAGATAAGCTTCCCTACAAATCCACAAGAGCCAAATCTGCCCAAATTAGGAGCCCTGTCTTGAGGTATTTTCACAAGTCCATGGCTTGCACTTTATTCGCTAGGAAGGAAACTTGGAATTTGAATGATCATGAGCTCCATATGTTAGACATAGGCTTGTGTGGAATCCTGGATAATGCTAGGGATGGTAGACAGCTAGTAGGAGATTTAGCGAACACGGGCATGGTCTTTGTTTTGCTTGATCAGTTCTTGTATTTAAAATCCTGGGCCATGAAAACTGAGAGGTGAGAAGGATCTGGCGAAATCTCCATAGGAGGTTTATTCACACCAATTTTCGTAGCTTGCGACGTGCCCCTGAAGGGAGTGGTACATGAGCCGAGATGGCTAGATATTGACTACCTCACACTGGCGAGATTCTTGGCTTATGAGAATCCAAATGGTAGGTTGCTCTTCAAGTTCGTTCATCCAGCAGTTGGAGCAACTCAAATAATTTTGCTCAACATTGTGTTCACAAAAATTTGGCTAGGGGCAAACATAGACTTCATGCCACCATTATAGGAGCTGTACAACCCTGAGGGGGAATCCGAAGCTGAAGAGAAAGAGCCAACATGGCAAGGACAAGGAGATAAATTGGAGGATTATGATTTTGAGGAGTATGTTTGCTCTCAAAAGCAACCAGTAGGGGTGAGAGAAGCTCACAAGAGGATCGGGTGGTTGAAGAGGATGAACAAATTCCTAGCAAGGAAAGTGAAAGATCTCACCGGCACAGTCAAGGCGATGGGAGGTCAGATCAGGGAGCTACAAGACAAGGCAAGCTGTGCCTCAGTTCCCGCTTCAGCATACGCACCCACATGGATGGGAGGAGCAGACCACTAGGAGGATTCCGAGGTTGGGTACCTGCAGATCCTCATAGGGGGTCATCATTCGAGCCACAAGCAGAGGAGAGTGCAACCAGACCTGATAGATCACGGAGAATCCACTCAGATGCCTATTCGACGCCTCACCCGACGGGGCACACGATGTCATATCCAATGCCTCCATCGAGCACACATTTGGGTGACCAATCGGGTCCTTTCCCTCAGACCTACCAAATGCCATATCCAATGCTTTACTCGATGCATCTTGCGAGCAGCTACACAGGTGACCATTCTGGACCTTTCCCACCATACCCATCGTACTACCCGATGCCCTACCCGGTGAGCTACGCGATGCCTTACCCGATCAACCCCTCAGATGATGGTCCGAGCAGGTCGTCCGTACACATAACCGAGCTTTTTGATGAGTAAATCCCGGTACCTGCTAAAGCCGGCGACGATCCTAGGTACACTTTGGCGAGCATGGAGGCTGCCACAACATTCTTCTTCACCAACCCATAAGGTAGAACTTTCATCCAAACCATTGTTTATACCATTGGATTGTGTTTTATTTTTCTTTGTGTGATTCTCGGATTTCTTTTTCAGACTTTTATTTACACAAGGGACTGTGTAATTTAAGTTTGGGGGAAGGTCTGAGAATGTATTTAACATTGTGTTTTATTTTCTTTTCTTATTTCAAATTTCTTGCATACTAGTTTTATTCATTTGAGACTACATCTATTTGCATTAAAAAAAATCCAAATTTTTTTTGAAAAATTTTAATTTTTTTTAAAAAAAAGAGAGTGTTCATGTAGTTGCATTTACATATTAGAATTGAGTCTAGATTGCTTCATATAGGATTGTTGCATATGCATTTTAGGGGACAATGATTAAAACCACCTTGTTTAAAGTCCAACCTTAGGATTGAAGTTATAACCCTTAATCACAGTTCATTGTTGCTAGATCAATCTTTGGAAAAAAATGAAAAATCTTTGTTTAAAATTTTGTGTCTTTTGAAAGCTTCTTCCACTTGTGTGAAACTTGCTTGAACAATGTATCATCTCTATATTATTGGACTTAACCTGAACTTAAAATTATCTTGCTTATGGAACTTGAACGCTTGCTCATGGTAACTCTAAACTCGGGTTAACACTCTATTTTTGCCAATCTTTTTGTTTAACCCGAATTGTTCTCCCTACCCTTTAACCCAAACCTTTTCTTTCAAGCCTTGTTGCGATTTGTTGAGTGAGGCCTTTTCAGCTTTGATAGTGCTATAGATTGTGAAACCTTGAGAGTATTGAGAACGACAAAGAACTGGCTCTTGTTTTAGCTAAGTTTAGAATCATTTGGACTAGCTAATAGAATCGGTTTTGAAAGATATGTGGTTAGCATGTTTATTTGGGGTTGGGTTCAGGAATAAAAGAGAAACTAAAGAAGAGAGTCCCTAAGATTCAGTTTAATTAGCTCTAAGCCTCTAAGTAAAAAAAGAGAAAGAGAAAGATCTTGCTAGTCTCCTAGAAAAAAAAAAGAGAAAAAAAAATTAGGAGTATAACAAAGAGAGAAAAAAAAATGTTGTAAAAGAGAGCTAGATTTTTAAGTTAAAACCTTAGGGATTGTAAAAAAAAAGGAGTTAAAATCAAGGTTGTGGGCAGTTTTACTCTAGGGTGTTTTATAAAAAGAAAGTGAATCAGAAAAGGGTAGATCATCAAGAGTTAAGCTTTGTATGCCTCAATTGTTCTCAATATTAGATAGTTTTCACAACTGTCTAGCATTCCTTCTTTTGAGAATAAGACACCCAAAGATATTGTTTGAAACTACCTACCAAAAAGTCTTACCCTTGAAACCAATTGAGCTTGATTCACTTTCCACTCGCAAGAATTCGCCAAACACTTTAATGAATGTGAAAGAGATGTTCTTTGGAATTGCAAGTCTTTACTGTTAGCTGGAGGATGAACTAGATCGATGCATGGTGATAAGCATAGAAAAATATTTGTAACTATAGAAAAATATTTGTAAGTATGTTGATTGATCTTAGCACCGTTAAACTATCTTTATGGACTATAGCTTGAATCCTTCGCTTAGTACTATAAGGTTATGAGTCCCCATTTTTGAACCTCATCCTCCTACTTCCTTGCTAGAGGACTAGCAAGAGATAAGTTTGAGGGTGTGATAACTCTCTAATTTACATGTTTTAGACACCTTTTTGTCCATATTTTGCATTATATATACCCTAACTTTAGCATTTTTAGGTCCTTAACCGTAGAAATTTTCATTTAGGCCATTTAGGGTGCTGCATTCTTGCATTTGTGCATTTTGTATGAAAATAGGTGCTTTGGAGCCCAAAATGGAGAAGAATGAGGTAAAACCTGAGCATGTACCCGAAGGAGTGATCATGCAAGAAGAACAGTCTGAACCTCAACCCGATCAAAGAGGATCTAAGAACAGGAAGAACAACCCGAAGCCCTACCCGAGGAACTACCCGAACTTGGACCTCGTGCACTGCCTCGAGCAGACCTTCGGGCAGAACTGAGCAGCTAGGTTAAAGGGGTTTCCATATATAAACCCCCCCCCTTTCTTCTTCTCGAGGGGACGCCGCAGACACAAAAAACACAGAGAGCGAGAGCTTCTGAGAGAGCGAGAGAGAGCGATTCAAACATCTTTTCTACTTTGTTTAGATTCGATTTTACTTCTTTTGCATTTCTTTTTAGTTTCGATTATGTACTCTATTACTTTTATCTTATTTTCAACACAATGCAATTTTCATTCATTTGTGTTTTTATGCTTTTTACCATGAGATCTGAGTAGTGAATCAAGGTTTCTAAGGATGTGATAGATAAATAAGTGTTCTTGATTTGTTAGGATGTCTTAGCTTGAATGTTTATTTTATAGAAATTCCCTTCTAGATTGGTATTCTTAATGTTATTTTCAGACTGAGAGGTTGAGATTAGATCTAGGGTGTTTTGCCATCGAGAGATGTTGTTGAAATGCTTGAATCAATCAATGCTAGAGATTTACCCACTTAGCCTAAGAGATTAGATGTGTAAGGAGTTTATTGACAATAATGAATCGGATTTTAATGTCTGCTTAGTCATGTTTCTCCAACGAGAGTTGGGTAGGGGAGTGACTAAGGTTGATTGTTTATATCACGAGAGTGTTTTAACAAGGTTTAGAGGTTCATTGTCAAGGGAATATTTGCTTGAGCCATGTAGGACATCCCAATTCGATCAGGAGCACTTATGAGTCGATTACCCCATCCTTAGGAGCTTTCGCATCTTGATTGTTTAGTTTTAATCTATAACTCGACCCCTTACCCGAACTGGTACTCGATCACTAGCTTCGTGTATACCTTCGAGCTGTTCGTCCTTGTCTTCTTGATCCGATCTTCCACCCGATCCTGTACCCGAATGCTTGCATCGAGTACTTAGGTCGTGTGGTTCTTGTTCTTTTATTTACTTTTACTTACTTTAGGTTGTTAGAAATCCCCACTATTGCTTGGCTTGACTTGCATTGTTCTGATCATATCTTATCTGCTAGCATAACAACCATTTGGATTGATAACCCTTTGTACTACTACTGCATAAGGAATTGATACCCTGGGTGAAAATCCTGTTATCACTATGTCCGCCACTAGAAGAGTGTCATATGTAATTTTCCAAAAGAAATGCTGCGTTTTAGGTGCAACGTGAAGTTTCCATGCATTAGCTATTAAATCTGTACATGTTGGGCCACATTCGACCTATTCGACCATTTCCCTTGCCAACCCATAACCTGATTTTACCGAATATTTCTCGGATCTATGTCATACCAACTGATATGGTTTAAAAGACTTGCTTATAGCCAAACTCCGAATAATCTGAATATCTGTCGGATCCATAAATTCATGAAGTAGAGGCAAGTGCCACTTTTTAGTGACCAGATTGATTAATTAATTAACCCTTAAATTTGTATGTAATAGCCTAATCCTACCATTCGTTGGGCAAGAGTGTTGATCAGAAATCCAAGAATCTTGCCATATCGAAATATTATACCTAGATCATACTGTCCACCTTGCACCATGCTCTACTAAGCTTTTAGTCAAAAAAAAAATACTTTTTCAACCAAACGACGGGAAATGTGGCATTTTGGCTAATCAATAAATGATATTTGTTCCTAAAATACCTACTATGCAGCACTCGAGCAAAAAAGGAATTCAGGTATTGAATTAATCGCTAATACTGGCTAGTGAGCATCACATCGTTGAATTTATTCATAGCTCGACAACCAAGCTTCTACTACTTTTTTCTTCACACAACTTATCCCAAGCCACCCAATGTAATCTCTGATCCTTATCATTGGAGCTCCACTAAAAATTTGATATGGCGCTTATTAATTTAGATGTCAAAGCCTGAGAAAGATTAAAACATGACATAACATAGGTTGGGAGAGCCAAAACAACTAATTTAATTAATATCTCCTTCTCACCTTTCGTTAGATATTTTGCCAACCAAGCATTCACCCGATCATTCATTCTGTCACGAACATAACTGAAAACCTTATTTCTTTAACTTTCAAGGCTTTTAGGGATACCCAGATAGAAGCCTATATTCCCTTCTTTAGAAATACCAATTATATTTTTTAGCTGCGTTCTACATTTGTTTGATACTTTCTTCCCAAACAAGATAGATGATTTTGCAAGATTGACCTTTTCTCTCCAGGCGTTACTTTGATTACCTCCATGGCAGTCCAAATTATTATTTTTTTTTTTTTACGTGGTTTCCTTCTCGTTTAACTGTGAGTTTTTTTTACTTGTTTCGTTGGAAGTTCAGTTTACAAAAATGATCATAAGAGGTTGTGACTAAGAAATTTGTGAGAAATTGAAGAATTGACGTTCGGCTTATATTTTCCGGTAAAGATTTGATTCACTAGAATCATAGACTTTGATGGTAGGTTGAAGTTGGCGACATTAGCTCTTCTCCTAAAAAATGTGCTTTTCTCTCTTCTCATTATATATATAAATTAAGTTCTTGAATGTTTGATGTTTTTGAAGTAGTTTTTGGCTTTAGTTTTTATAATAATTTATTTTATATCTATTCATGATTTTGAAAAAATAAGTTCTCCTAAACATGATAGAGAATCTAGTAGTTAAGTATTTTAACAAATTTTCAAAGAAAAAATAAAAATTCATATATTTTGGGTTTCTCCCTCCAAAAAATATCGATCACATATATATAAATTTTTTGCTTATTTGTTTTTGCCAAAAAATATAATCCACCAACATTAAACCAAAACTAAATAAACTACCAATCAAGCTTTTAAGAAAACTAATATTTATATCAAAAATCAAAAACCAGAAAAATCTAAATCTAAAAACTAAAACCAACATTAAACCAAAACTAAATAAACTACCAATCAAGCTTTTAAGAAAACTAATATTTATATCATAAACCAGAAAAATCAAAATCTAAAAACTAAAACCAAAAATCAAAATCTAAAGTTAAGTATTTTAACAATTTTTCAAAGAGAAAATAAAAATCCATATATTTTGGGTTTCTCCCTCCAAAAAATATCGATCACATATATATAAATTTTTTGCTTATTTGTTTTTGCCAAAAAATATAATCCACCAACATTAAACCAATACTAAATAAACTACCAATCAAGCTTTTAAGAAAACTAATATTTATATCAAAAATCAAAAACCAGAAAAATCAAAATCTAAAAACTAAAACCAAAAATCAAAAACCAAAATCCGAAACCATTTTAAAAACTACAAACATTCATGGCCTATATTTTCTAATTAATAAAATATAATATAGTATAATAGAAATTTTAACAAAATTAAAAGATGTCAATTCTTATCTATTTGTTCCGATTACGTAAGGGGAAAATGAAAAGAAGTAGAGAGAAAGGCCAAGGAAGAGAACAATAGGGTAATAATGGCTGTGACTGATCATGTTTGCTTCTAACTTCTATTTTGCAACCGTTTAACTGTGCTTTTTCGCGGTCATCTCCATCATAGGGATTTATATCGCCGTTTCATGACCTGCAGCTGCCGCCAGAGATGAGATAGGATAAATACTGATGATGTAAGGGGTTGACGTGAGAGAGAGAGAAAGGAAAAAATTGAGATATGTTGGTTTGAATTGCTAGCGACGAATCGGTTGTTAGGATGTGGTCTCACACTCTCACTACACTGTCTCCTCGCCGTTCTCCTTGTTACCGTCAGTCACGGCAGGTCTAAAGTTGCATGTCGTATTTATAATACGTTCAGCCAAGTCGGACTCTCGTTCAACAGCCAATCACAAGAAGAGTTTCTTTTATTCTTCAAAAATACAATTATTACGTTTCTTTCTCAAAAGTATCCCTAGAAAATATATTTAAAATACAATTATAGTTTTGAATGTTTAAACTTTCGTTTTATGGTATTTTTGAAAAACAACTTAGTTTATTAGTATTTTAAGGTATTTTAATACTTATTTCTTACCTAGATTATTGAATTCATTTCAAATGATTTATATGGTTTGTACCAGATGATTCGATTAACATTAGTTCAGCTCTGGCAACACCCGGATCCCAAGCATGCTCATCTAATCAAGCTCGCTAATACATTACATAAGTTAACTTTATACACAAACATAAAATTTTCATAACGATGCATATCGATGGTTTCAACACTTCAACTCGGTACCTCTATAGTTGATACTCTTATTAATAACTATGTAAGGTAAATCCAAAGCATACATAGTTATAGAAACACAATTGTAGAAAAAAAACGAGGTGAAATGACTTTAACGCAACATACTTTTGGCTGAGGCAATGGAAGCGTCGACAATGCGGAGCCATGCGCGACGCAAAGGACAATCAAAGAACATAAGTATTAGAAGGCCTATCAGTGTGGTTAAATAAGTTGAAACAATACTAAAATAGAATGCCAACATGTCGAATGGGGCTTCATCAACTTCTTCTTCTCCTTCATTTTCTGATTCCTTTGAGCTCTTCTTAGCCTCACAACTTCTTTTGGTCGGTGGTCCACAAAGAAGGGGATTTCCCAAGTAGCTGTTCTCGCTAAAGGTATTAAATTGCATTCCTTGGGGAATGATTCCAGATAAATTATTATAAGATACATCCAAGACAACAAGAGAAGAAAGGCTGGTTAGTTGGTGAGGAATTATTCCTTGTAATATGTTATGCGAAAGATCAAGGCTCTTAATATCCTTGAGATTGGAGAAGCTGGATGGTATGGAACTTGAAAAGAAGTTACGAGACAAATTCATGACTCGTAGTTTTGTAAGATCTCCAAGCTCTGCTGGGATAACCCCATGTAATTCATTGCTTGACAGATCCATTCCATACATATAATCAAGCACTTTATTGGTGAACTCAGTTGCTCCAAAATAAGTATCATACCTTCGCTTAGTTGCAAATTTAATTTCAATGCCTTGAAAACTAGAGGATATTACCTCGAATTCCTTTACCACAAATGTAGACTCGTAAAATTTGAACGGAGTAATCTTCCATATGGCTGTACCTATATTGAAATTTGTATCTTCTCGTCCAAACGATAAATTATATAGGCATGAAGGTATGATGCCATTGAGCTTGTTATCTGAAAGATCTAAAAGTCTGATTTTGCTCAAATCACACAGCTGTCTTGAGATTGATCTTGTTAAATTGTTTCCCCTCAACAAAAGAATATATATGCTCTCGGTATTGACAAATTCTGGAATACTCCCAGAAAGTTTAATGTTCCGTAGATCAAGTATTTGGACATGTTCCAACAACGTGTCAGGAATAGGTCATGTGAGGTTGCTGTCGTGTAGAAACAATTTTATCCCAAACTCCCCACCAATATGTGACGGTAGAGATCCAGATAATATGTTTCCAGATAGGTCAATAAGTGAAAGAAAGCCAATGGACATCAAAGATGATGGTATTGTACCTTCTAAGAAATTGTTTGATATCGATAAGATAGTGAGACGAGATAAGTTAGACATCCAACCTGGAATAGCCCCCGTGAAAAAATTGTTGGACATGTCAAGAACTGATAATGTAGTGTTGGAGCTAAGCAAACCAACTCCGGTCTTCCCTGTAAATAAGTTGCTATCAATTCTCAACTCTTCCAGTGAAGTAAAGCTTGTTCTTCTTGGAAAAAAAATGGCCACTAAACTTGTTGTGAGAGAGTTTGAGGTGTTGAAGTGAAAAACACCCCGTGACAAAGCTTCTAGGGAGATTCCCAGAGAAGTTATTATAAGATAGATCCAGGAATGTCATGTTTACCATCTCACCCATAGACGATCCTATATGTCCTTGAAACCCATTATTTGAGTCGTTCATTTGTACCAGATTTGGAAACGCATGACCAATATTATCAGGGAATGGTCCACTAATATTGTTTTTTTTGAATAAAATGTAAAATTTATTCGAAAAAAAATAGTGTTTACATCAAGTGCAGCATGAAGTTAATATAGGTTTTTGAGAGGAAACTAGAAATTATGTTTACAAAATGTATTTCGAAATCCATCTAGTGGTGCACTCAGCGTGAACCCAACCACTCTGCCATACAGCAAGTGAGACCTCCTCCAAACCGAAGCGAGAGCAGCCTGTTGCGGACTTGTCTGTCAAGATATTTGATAAGCTGATCCGAAGATACTGGTGTCTTTCCATGACGACGTCTATTTCGCTCTTGCCAGAGCAAGTAGATCGATGCCTGGAAAGCATAGCGGAACAAAAACAGAGTTGCAGACCCCAAGGAAGTGTCCACAAGTAGATACATGTTACTATCCCAATCTGTCGAGAATTTAGTCATGACTAACTTAGAGATGAGACCGGTCCAAACTGCTGAGGAGTAAGGACATGCGAAGAAAAGATGATTGTGGTTTTCTTGCAATGCATGGCAGAAGGAACAAGAAGCGTCGACCCGTGAATTCCAGCACAACATACGGTCCCCCATTGTCAAACGGTTCAGCGTGGCGATCTAGACAATAAAGGAGTATTTGGGTGTGGCTTGGGAAAACCAGACACCAGCAGCCCATGGTTTCCTCTGTCCTGAGATCCGGGTCTGTTCCCAAGTTTCTCTGGTGCTAAATTTGGCCTTAAAACAATCCCCGTTACCCCGCCAAAGGACCACGTCCTCTGTTTCCAGTAGTCCTCTGTTTCGAACTGACGTGAGAACCATCTCTAATTGATTCAGGTATTCGACTCGATGGTGTCGTTGTCTATGAGTGAGTGCCTCGGCTACAATTGCGTGGAGACCAATCCCCATATCAATAGTACCACGCGATCCTACAAGTTTGAATAAGCAGCCGAGTGGCGACCAATTATCATGCCAAAACGAGATGTGTTTTCCATTATTTACCTCATACCGAACAAACTCTACGGCTAAAGCTCGATATTTGAGTAGCTTTCTCCACATCCAAGAACCGGAGGTACTATTTTCTTGAAGAGACCAGAAGGACCCCTGTTTGAGTAGATAAGTTCGAAGCCAGGCCACCCATAAGGAGTTCGACGATAACATTCGCCATATGAGTTTCAAACAGCTCACCTTGTTTGCTTCTTATAGAGAACGCAGACCCAAACCACCCTCTTCCTTCGGCATATAGACATCAGACGACAAAACTTTAGCTTTTTTTGCATTTAGAGAAGGACCTGACCACAAGAACGCATAGTACATACTGTCTATCTCCTTTGTACAAGCTGTTGGCAAGTGGAAAGCTGACATCCAAAAGTTTGTGAGACTGTGGATGACTGAACTGATGAGCTGAAGACGCCCCACAAAAGATAAATATCTCCCTGTCCAACTGCTGAATTTTTCTCTAATGCGTTCCAGTAACGGTGTATAGTCAGAGGTTGACATACGCTTGGTTAGAAGCGGTAAGCCAAGATAACGGACAGGAAGGGTTCCTGATGCAAATGGGAATGAGTGTAGGATCACATCTTTTTCACTGACTGTGACTCCAGCCATATACAGTGTAGACTTTTCAAGGCTAATATTCAGGCCGGAAAAGCCTGCAAAGTCATGAAAAACCTGAAGAATACCCTCAATAGACGTCTTAGTCCCATCAGTGAATACCAATAAGTCATCTGCGAAGCACAAATGTGTGAGACTGATATTCTTACATCAAGGGTGATAACCAACTCGCCTATCCTTAGCTGCTTTATCAAGCATTGCAGACAAAACTTGCATGCACATCACACATAGATAGGGTGACAAGGAACAACCTTGTCTCAACCCTCTTACACTGCGGAAAAGTCCTGACAACTCACCGTTTACTTGAACGGAGAAGGAAGCCGTGGTAATACAAAGCTCAATCCACTTAATAAACTGCAACAGAAAGTTCAGAGTGTGGAAAATACTAATAAAAAATGACCATTGTACCGAATCGAATGCCTTAGCGATATCAATCTTTATGGCACTTCGGGGAGACACAATATCCTTATGGTAATTGGCAACTATCTCTGAGGCAAGGAGGACATTCTCCATTAAAAGCCTGTCCTTGACGAAGGCGGATTGGTTAGAGAGATAAAAGCAGGCAGCAGTCATTTAAGCCGGTTGGCAAGGAGCTTGGAGATCACCTTGTATGTCACATTGCAGCAAGAAATTGGTCTGTAATCCTTCATCTCTCTAACCTCTTTCTTCTTAGGAATAAGTCCTAGAATGGTAGTATTGACGCCCTTTGGTAAAAAACCAAACTTAAAGAAAGATTGGACCGAAGCAACAAAATCATTCTTAATGACAGACCATGTCTCCTTTAGAAACACCACATTATAGCCATCTGGACCAGGACTTTTGTCCTTTGGCATAGAGAATAAGACATCTCGTATCTCAGCCTCCATTACATCCTTCACCAGCATAGTTTGATCCGATTCTGAGCAACGATAGGGCAGCAAAGCCAACAGCTCATCCGCACCGAGAGACTGGTAGTTTGACAGCCTATGGCCAAGAAATTCACGAAAAAAACTCTCTGCTTCCTGCTTTATTGTCTCTTGTGTATCTGCAAGTCTGCCATCCGGACACTGAATCTCTTTTATCACATTTCTTGCTTCCCGGGCCTTTGCTGCACGGTGAAATGCCCTGTTATTTCCATCGCCGACCTTAAGCCAGTGCAGTTTGGATTTCTGTTTTAAAAACTTTTCCTCCAACCCTGAAACAAACAGCCATCTACTATAAGCAACTGCCTCTCTTTGCATTATCTAGTCTGTAGGATTTTGCAGGGTGTCAATCTGACAGGTACAAAGATGCTCAAATGCATCTTTAGCTCGCTTTTCCAAATTACCAAGGCGATCTCTACTTAGTAACTTGATATGTGGTTTCAGTGCTTTTAATTTTTTTGAGAACCGATACATTGCGAAAGTTGAGTGATGTAACGGTTCAGAGCCATCCCAAAAATCTTTAACCATTGGCAGAAATTTTTCATCATCTACCAAAGCATTACAGAACTTAAATGGCCGTCGCAGTTTAGGTTTGTCTCCCCCAATTGTTATGCGGCATCGTAGGTGATCAGAGCATCCTCCTGCCTCAAACACACCGTAGGACTGTTGATACTCAAGGAGCCAAATATCATTAACAAGAACCCTATCATGTTTTTTACAAATGAGACCAAACTCACGCTTATTACACCAAGTGTACATCGGACCATGAGATTGCAAATCACTAAAGGAGCAATGCTGCACCACCTCTTGAAAGTCATGCATCCCCGGTGACACCATAGGCTGGATATCAGAGAGTGAATGCTCACCTTCAAAATTTCATTAAAATCGCCAAAAACCATCCATAGTTTATTACGGAACAATAGAGAGTCTTGATGAAATTTCAAATCCTCCCACAACACTTTTCTATCATCAACACCATTTGCTGCATATACAAACGAAACAAAAAACTCCTTCTCAGCACCTTCCAGCAGGACGGAGCAAGTGATCACCTGACTACTTGTGTAACAAGGCGTAAGACGGACACTGGAATTCCATACCACCCATATCCTTCCTCTTCGATTGAAAGTGTAATTTGTTAAATAGGACCAATCAGGAAAAACTGAAGCAAGAATAGCTGCAGCTTTTGTTTCCTTTACCCTTGTTTCCAAAATACAACCAAACTGAAAATAACCCCTCTTAACCCAATCTCGAACTACGCAATGTTTTGACATTTTGTTGAATCCGCGAACATTCCAAAAGAAATTCGACATAAATTAATGTTGGGTACCCGACTTACTCGGGTCGCGTTGAGGCTGAGTAGAAGGGTTGCTAACATATTTATGAGATATCTTCGAAGCACGTGGGATTGATTCTCTTAGGGTTACAGTAGGTTTAACTCCACGTCCATTTGTCCCCACTGCAGGCACAACAGACACCGGTGCAGTTGAAGGTAGAACAGGAGGAACAGCGATAGAATCACCAACATGTGTTGAAACAGGTGGAGCTGCCTCCTTTGCCCGAACAACATCCTCCTCTGCCTCATCTTCATCCCCCTCACTCAAAACCGAGTAGGAGTTAGATAACAGAGGTACCTCACCAGTCTGCACCAGCGTATTCTATTTGTTCGGACTAGACATAGGCTTATGACCGGTTTTCCGTGGAGTTATCCACTCCTGAGCTTCCTCTGTCTCCATGGTTTTAGTAACATGAGCATCAACCGTCCCCAAAACTACTTCTGTAGATTGGTTTATAATCTCCTGAGCAGGAGCGTCTGCAGTCCCCACTATCTCTGTCTCCTTCACCGCTAGAATCGTTGGAACAACCTCTGATTCAGTTGGCAAAGCAGTTTTCAGACAGGCAGCCTGCAAATGTCCCCATTTGCGACACTGACTACATTGAGGAGGTAGCCAAGGATAATAATATTTGACCACAGTATCTAACTCCCCCTCCTCTTCTCCAGCCAAGTGGTATTCAACGGGTAAGGTTTTAGTGAGATCGGCCTCAACCAGAATTTGTGCTTCGTCAAAACTTGAGCATGCCTCTGTTTTTGGATGTAAACGTATAGGTGTACCCACTGCACTTGACAAAAACTGCAACCCCTTGTTAGTAAACATGGTGTGTGGTATATTCTTCAATACAACCCACAATAGAACAGACTTCAGCGCTGGTTGTGCCTCCTCAGCGAAAGGCGTCCATTTTGAGAGGATCATTGGAAGACCACCTATGTTCCACATTCCCCGGTTTAAAATTCTGTGCCTGGTACTCTCACTGCACACACGAAATTTAACAGTGAAGTCGTTAACCACAATGACATCAATGAGTGAAGATTTATCTCCCAATCTCCAAATTTTATTGACTATCATGTGAATCTTCCCCAAATGGGGAGCCTTTGAATTAAGAAACTTTCCGATGACAAAATCTTCCCACAGTGGTTTCCCATCAACAAACACATCCCTGGGAACCACGACACGCTGCTTCCCCTCAATCTCTGTTACCACAAACGCTTGTTTCATGAATTTGTGCTTCTGCGCCGCCTTCAGCCATGGCTTTTGACCCAAACCCAAACCCTTTGAAACTGTGGTTGCGGCTCCATCCTGGGAGGAGCCTAACTCTTCTGATAAAACCTTAACCGAACTCCCTTGACTCCCCTCTACATCCAAAGGCAGAGCCAGATCCAACCGTGGTTTACCGGACTCAGTAGTCCGAGGCGGCTGATCCGCCGTAACCATCAAACTTGATAGCCAAGGAAAAAACCCTAATCGCCTTTGTAATCGCCCTCCAAGTGAAATTTGTTTGCATACGAAGAATTTGGTCCACTAATATCATTCACTGAAAAATCCAAGAACTGCAAATTATGCACTATTGTAGGCATCTAAAAGATAGTGAATAAATTGTTCTGCAAATGTAATACTTCAAGTGTCGGATTATTCGCCAACAGCCAGGTAGGAACATTTCCGGATAATATGTTCCTCGATAGATCAATTAGACGCAAGTTCTTCTGGTACAAGAGAAAGAAAGGGATTTTCTTTAAGCTGCAAACTTGTAGTACAACAACACTCAGTTGAAATTTTGGCACCAAATTACTCTCTGTTTTGATTTCTGATGTTGATGAAAGTTTGAACACCCTAAGCTTTGTTAGGTTGGAGAGCAGATTATTCTCTTTTGTGAAGTTGTTATCTAATAATGATAGATACTCGAGGGACTCAAGGCTGTTGAAACTAGATGGTAGATTTCCACTTAACTGGTTGGATGAGAAATCAAGAACCTGTAGCTTGTTTAGTCTACCAAAACAAAGAGAAATCTGACCCACAAAATAATTTCCACGGAGATTGAGCTCTTGCATATTCTTCATTTCACAAACTACTGCAAAAAAAAAAAAAAGTAGTTTGGAAAACAACAAGATATTGTGAATAATAGAAGTAATTGTATTTGTCTCGATAACTCTAGAGACATTTCTTATGCATAAAGAGAAAGATTAAAAATAAAGCTTGCCTTGCAATTCCATTATGCTAGAAAAAAAGTTGTAACTTAGATCCAGAGCTTCTAGCATTTTTAAATGATTCAACCCTACCGGAAGACAAAGAGACACAAAGCAAGACAACTATAATTATTATGTATATGACAACATGAATAAACGTGTTATGAAATTAAATCTATAGATGGATAGTGGTGATTGACGTAGATGGTACCTAGCATGGTGCCGTTTAGTTTGTTCTTACTAAGATCCAACAGTTTCAAGTTTGTCAATTCTTTTATTTCTGAAAGATAGTCCAAAAAAATATAAGAATGATTACAACTAAAAGAAGAGATAGCAAATTGTAGCCATATAAAAACCAAATGAAATAACCAAACATACATCATTACTAAGTAGGTTACAAATAACATACCTTCAAAAGGGAAAGGGCCTTCCATAAAGCTGTCCTGAAGGGAAATACTTATAAGTGATGTAGCAGCATTAAGAAAAGGAAATATGTTGTTGTTGAATCTATTGTAAGAGAGATCCAGAATCTCCAGGTTCCTTAATCTCCTTAAGCTTCTATAACCTGAAAACGAAAAGCGTGTAAGCGAGTATAGAAAAAGTAACTAGTCCACCCTAATCACTTCAATATATCATATCATATATATTTTTTAACTGAATGGAATCAAGAGAGTATAGCTTATGGAATTTGGAAGAAATCAAGATTGACTGTTGGATGTAATTTTGTGTAAGTCGACATCAGCCACATATAATAAATCAATGCTTTGGATGAAGGTATTATAACCTTTTGATGCAGGGGAAAAATGTAACTTAAGTAGTTTCAAATCTTTAGAAAATGTTGTTTCCAAACATAGACCAAAACTGTAGTCTAGACTGTGAAACCCCAATATACCTCCAATATTATCAATGAAGCCATTGAGCCCTGCCAATATTTCCAGACTTCGAACCTCTTCAAAGGGATGTAGTAAAGAAAGATTTAGGAAACAATTTTCTTTCAAATTCGTAGCACGAATGGAAAGCTTGATTAGCCGCCTGCTTGTACGATTGCACATAATGCCCTCCCACAGGCAACAATCGCTCTTTGTGTCATTATTCCAAGTAGGGAAAACATAGTCCAAGTCCGGTTCTTGCGTAATTGACATCCAATATTTCTTTAGCTACAATAAAGCTTTTCTTTCTTTCTCAATGCAGATTTTGCATTCATGCAGCTGCCCCAGTAGCAATATCACCCATATCAAGTACTGGCCTAAGAAACGCTTACCTTCCATTGCAAATAACATTGAAAAAAAAAGAGAGAAGGAAATGTATTAAAATCCCTAGAAATTTGGGACTATGAGTTCAATGCAAATGCTTCCACGGTTATGAGAATTCAACAAGATATATATGATCCTCTCCATATATTTAGAAAAGTCGAAGTTCTGTGGCACATGTATGTGAGTGATCACTATTGTTTAGTTTGAGTTGTATGATATGCAGGGCAGTCGAGGTCGTTGTAGAAAACACCCATCATCGGATGCTATGTGTATGGCTTACAACTCATATTTATACCACGTGATAAGTCAGTCAAGTAGAAGACAAACTCAGTTGGGCCATTCGAATATGAACTTATTAAACAAGTAAACTTGCGACATAAGCACTAAAAAACGTTCTTTTAATATATAGAAGATAATTTAACCATATTTATCAAGCATGCCGATTGTAAAATCTTATTATAAGAAATTTGAATCTTCAAAATTAGTTGTTAACTTAAACGTTATATACTTTCTCTATTCCATTTTATAAGATCTTTTAGTTAAAAACACAAATTTTAAGAAACTACAAATATTGTACCATTGAACCAAATTCAACCAATAAAAAAAAAATACTGCAGAATTAAATGCTCAAAAAGTATTAAATTAATATTAAAATGTATAGAAACTTGAAAATATCTTATAAAATGGATCTTATATATTGAAAGAGAGAGAGTATATAATAGTGTGTGTAAATTAAATATAGTTTTAGAAAAACCCACCAAATAAATTCAGAAAACCCTGTGCATGTTACCTTTAAAATTCAAACATTATCAATAAAATTTAACATCTAATTCTTAATTATACCAGATAAACTTGAAGTTGTTTTCATAGTCATGATTAGAATGAATAAACCTCCACCGCCAGTTCCACCTGCGCTCGAGATTAAGGCAGCAAAGAAGCATAAAACTCCAACCACAATGAAGATAGCTTGATTCTTTAGGAGATGTTATCCCTTGTTTGGACCTTGTATAGCAGCTTTTGATTATATTTGGTGGATTCTGTTGATTAATCTCTTCTTGTTGACTAGGTTAATCTGAAAAAACATATAGGAAAAGAAGAAAAAGGAAAAAAAGGTCACTTTTTGTTTCGTCTAGCTGAAAGCTTGAAACTTTGTTCTTTATATTTGATGGTCTCAGAGAGTGGTGAGCACATTTTATTTGCCCGTTGCTTTCAGATGAGTAGGCTGCAAGTAACCTCATTGACCTTAAGTACTATAAACAATATGAAATTTAAGATAGATTCGTCCATTTACCTGTGGCTTATATAAATATATATATATATATATATATATATATATATATATACTGACGAAGAACAATTCTAAGAAAAAGGTTAAAAAAAAGTTATTGTCTGAAACTGTGGAATGCGTCGTCTTAGAAATATGAATAAAAAAACTCTCTTAAAGATAAAAAAAAAAAAAACTAGATTATAAGCTAGCGTCGATGTCGTTTATTCTTCGTGCAAAGTTCTCAAATGATATTTTGTTATCTATATATCAAATCATTTATTTGTTAAGAAAATATTATTAACAACAATATGGATGCTCTATATTGCTTAGTAAAGTAAGTTTTATGTTTTTACTAGATAAGAACCTGCCCGATGTGCGGGTCTAAATTTTGTAAAGTAAATTAAATTTTAAGAAATATCTATTAAAATTTATTGTATACTATTTATATTTTTTTTTCTATAATACAATAATTTATATCTATATACAATTTTTTTATGTATGTTACCATTAAAAGTGTATTTTTTACACCTAGGTATACTATATGTTACAAATATATTATTTACTACCACCGAGAAAATATATATATTAACAAATAAAGTCAACTATTATATATCTCTTTACTTTCACTTTTGCATAGTTTTTTTAATCACTAAAATTGTTGGCTTAAACATATTTTGAATAAAAAGTAAATTACATCACAATAGTGTATGACTAACCATGGAGAGAACCTCGGTTCTGCCCTCCTCCCTTATGGAGAGAACCTTGCGTCCAACTTCCTCCATCTTCGAGAGAACCTTCACTCCACCTTCCTCCCTTGGGGGAGATAACCTTGCGTCCAACCTCCCCCATCTTCCTTTCTTGGGGAGATAACCTTGCATCCAACCTCCTCTACAATAGAGAGAACTTTGGCTTTGTCCTCCTCCTATGTGGAGAGAACATGTTCACGTCTTTTTGCTATATCAAAGTGGCTAGCTCTAGCAACCAATGAAACAAAAGACTTTTTTCTAACATCACAAAATCTTTTGATAGTAACTAATGTTAAATTTTCTAATGTATTTTATCGAAGTTTCTTTGACACACCATGATGTAGTCTTTGTCTCCAAGCTCCTATGGATCTATCAACAACGATTTACTTTTTCCAATCTATCTATGTTTGTTGTAGGCTTGTGCTTGATTAGCCTATTTTATCCAACCATTAGGTTGATGACCTTCTCCTCTTTATCTCCTTTTAAGATTGAATGAATAGTAACAACAATGTTTGCACACAAAAAAAAAAGTCTATGACCAACCAATCAAGGTTAAGAAATTAGAAGAAATTTAATTTGACGTAACTAATGAAATAATAAAAAATTATAAGCACGGTAATATATGAATCTCAAGTAATTCAAAGATGAAAATATAAACTAAATAAAAAAATGAAAAACTACTACAATAAATTTTAAAATACAGTATTAGGAAAAGAAGATGCATATATTGATGTTCTATTTTTTTTTGTCAACATATTAATATTACATATTCCAAACTGAAAAAGTAGAAAGTAGGAGTATATTTTAGTTTTAAAAAATAAGAAAAATTTATCTTCCCATTAAAATAGTTTTGTAACAACCCGTCCCGTGGACTCCACTAGCCCCCTGCTAGCTTGCCCCCATAGGTCCCAAGCTGGCCCTGCAGGGCATCGATCCTAACCCCTCACCGTAGAAAGGAACTCACATGGTCAATTGGTGACAGCTTGTCTTGTGGGAAGGTTGTTATAGGGTGGGGACCATGGTTCGCAGAACGCCTGGCGCACCAATAACCTACTGGTGGATTTGGATATCCACAGTGAGGGGTTAGGACCAGCTTGGGGCTTATGGGGGCAAGCTAGTGGAGGGCTAGTCAAAAATAAATTATTTTGTTAGATGAATAATATGAGACGATCTATGTTTATATGAAAGTGAGTATTTTTTAGAATTAAATATTTTATATATTTTTTCCTTAATTCCTTTTCTATTTTATGAGAAAATTTATTCCAAAGAGCTCATTATTTTTTTAAAAATTTCTTGCTTCCCACTTTCTTGTAAGACGTACTATATAAGATCACTTCCTGTTTAACATTTTTAAGTCAAAGATTACGTAGTATGCATTATGAAATTGAGAAACGAAACAAAATTCAAAGAAACGACGATGAAACGACTTGGTAATATCTAGGAATTTTTTTAATATATTTGCTTCGATTAGACAACAAACATATTGCCTTCGAGACTTGTCAAACAAAAGGTTAATAAAAAAATAAAAAAGAAAATTTTACCAAGAAAAACAAAGCTTTGGTGAAAAATATGTCATATTCTATTTGCATATATAGAGGAGTGTATGTACAATTCTTTTTCTTTTCGGATTAACAAAGTTTTTTTTAATATAATAAGATTACAATTATCTTATACATCGTTTTACCAAGCTTGAAAACTGTGATTTCTGATCGTTAAAATTGACACGTGTCACGATCTGATGAGTTACTAACTTTGATATGTGATTTCTGATCGTTAAAACTGACACATGTCACGATCTGATTAGTTATTAACTTGGATATTGTATCGTTAAAACTGACACGTGTCACGATCCGGTGAGTTTTTAACTTTGATCTCTGATCGTTAAAACTGACAAATGTCACGATTTGGTGAGTTACTAATTTTGAGAACTAAGCTTTATATAATAAGATAGATTATATTTAAAAATTAATCTCTTAAAATTTAAATGATTATATTTAAGCTCAAGAATATTTTTATTGTTATAAGAGGTTTTAATTTTAAAATTTTATTGTTATAAGAGGTTTGAATTTTAAAAAATCCATCATTTAATTTATATTAATGTAGACTCAAATATGTTGCACCATATAACAAGTTCCGTGGTATTTTGATTTTTTTTTATAAGTTTGTAGATTTTTTAAATATTTATAATAATAATTTAAACTTGATAAAAATTTAAAATTTATTATATCCAGTTCAACTAAAGAACCGAGTTAACGGCTTGCGTGTAAGAATCAAACGTCTAAGTTCCCTTGGGAAAATAGGTGATATTATATCGTTCACCTTTTGGAAGATTGTTTAGTTTTTGATGGGCTGAATCAACCAGAGGCTAGGTGTAACGACCCGCGCTGGGTGAACCAACGGTACACATGCAGTACATGTGGCGGTACGAGTAGTGGTACGCATGCTGTACAAGTAGCAGTACATGTAGCGGTACGTACGGCAGAACACGCAGCGATGAACGGTGGTACAGTTGGACACTGGCCATGGGTTCGATAGGTTAAAGGGATCCAAATGAGAATAGAGAGTTCGAGACTACCAAAGTGACAAGAGTGAACAAATGTTTGAACTGAAGAAAACAAATCACAAGTTTGCAGTGATTGATGATGCAGGCATGTAAGTTTCTAGATGAAATGGGATAGTGAAGTGTTTAGTATAAGTGACAGTGAAGTGGGGACTGTTGGGTTAAATGGCCGCATCGGTGAACGATGGATCGGGCCGATGGACGACCCGGGGACTTGAAAATTCTTGCGAAGGATTTAAACCGACTCACAAAAAAGGAAACTCGAGAGAAATGGAAACTCGCAGCAAAGGCAATCTGGGTAGGATAAGGATAGTTGCAAAAAAGAAGGGAACTTAGGGTGCGATAAGGCTTATCGTTTTGGGAATTCCAAGGCGGTTTAGTCAACCCTATAAATAGGTTGATAACCCTAAGTTCTCGAGAGAGCACCGCATAAAAATCCTTAAGCCGCCACTAGAGAAAGAGAGAGAGATCCATCGAGCTAGACCGAGTTTTCCTAAGTTAGTCGAGAATCCGAGATTCATAGTCAAAGGAGAGATCGGTAATTGATCCTTTAACCTTAGTCCATCGATAGTTTTACGGTCTTGACATTGGATGGTAACGATGGACGATGTGTCCATGTAGTGAAACAAGACCGAATCGAGGGATTATACATATAGAACAGGAGAAAAGCCGTGAGTTAGCTCCTAGGGTCGAAACTGAAGGTGAGTGCGTGACTGTGGCCGAGTTCTTTCATCGATCTCTTGACCGATGGTTCATTTAGTCTTTATTGCTTACTTGTCTTGGTTTATATTTTTATTGCAATAAATATAGATGGTTGGTCTAAACGATTTGGACAACTATCCTATGGGTTATTTGACATGCATGACTTGATTGAAGTTGACCTATGTCGGTTTGAGATTATTGAACTGAGCGTAATGAGACGGGATGACCGCTCCACTAAGCAAACTTGTTTGCTTACGCCTCCTTTTATGGTCGCCGGAAAATAAAGGTCCGAGGATTTAAGTGGCTGGCCAGCTCACATGATGACAGCAAGAAAGGGAGAGGATGGTGGCTTTGGGTAGTTTTACTTTCGGTCTAGTATTTTAAAATGATGTAATAGCTTATTTACATGACTCTCGTTGTACTAGAACCTCATATGGAATTTGGATGCATGTTTACGTTTAATTTAACCCGTTTTTACTAAACCGCTGGCACATATTTGTTGAATGAACGAAATAAAAATTAATAGGCCCTAAGTTTAATCACGGATAAGTACATGTTGATACGGAATTTTAGGGTCGAGGTCTTACACTAGGCATGTTCGTGTGAGAAGGCTAGGTGAACGCTAATATTTGCCTCGTGATACCCAGATATATATATATATATATATATATATATATATATATATATATATTTTTGGACAAATAAAAAAGAGGGAGGGATGCAACATGAGGACTTCCCGGGAGGTCACCCATCCTAGTACTACTCTCGCCCAAACACGCTTATCTACGGAGTTCTGATGGGATCCGGTGCATTAGTGCTGGTATGATCGCATCCCCTCGTGATACCCAGATCAAGTGGTGTCATAAGACTAATTAGACACATTTATTTTGTTCATCGTCAGCGTTTCGTGTCAAGTAACCTGATTCATTGTGATCACTGTGATCATTTAATTTTACATCAACGACCCAAGAACCGGTACCTAGGTTGGGTGATGCATGACAATACATTTTTGATGGCCCTTTCGGTTTCCTTTGTGGATTCAATTCGACGACGAAGGAAGAACGGAGGATCGGAATAAAGTATGGAGACCTAGGTTCACGCGTCTAGTAACTTAGTGTCGTCGTTAATACATAAATATTTCCAATTGTTATTGATCGATAACATCGTATTTTCACGCAGGTCTAGCCAAATAACCAAACATGTGATACAAATTCATGTTCAACTATGAGGAACGTAGCCATGGTCAACAAGCAGTTCAATAAACGAATGATACAAAAATTCAGCAACTCCATCCTCCCACTGACGAAAACCTGCAACTAGAGGACGCATACAAAAAGAGGAGACAAAACGTTTCTTTAGTTTGTACTCCTTTATGAATTTATCTTTTACAAGTTATATGAATATAATAGCCAATATACTCTCTCTCGGCAATGGAAGTTACAAGTTATAGTAAATTACACACATAAGAGACACAAAACCTTTTTTATAAATAAGAACAACTGAGAGACACACAAAAAAATTAATAAAAAGAAAACAAAAGTAATGACAAATGTTAAAGTCACTTATTTTTGGCCAAATTTGGATCAAACTAGGTAAATTTCAGTAATATAATAATATTTTAAGTTTTACATGAGGAGAAATTGTTACGATTTTGCAGAAATCATATATATAAAATGCTTATTAAAATATATTACAATGAAAGCATATGAATAGATAAAAACTGAACAATTTTACAAATTACACAATTAAAGAATGAAGAATACCATATCAATTTAATCATAGTGTTAAAAAGTTTTTTTTTTTAAACACTAGAACTTCATTAATTAATTTGAGAGTGTTGGTACAAGATTGCTAATTGAACGGATACATACATGAATAGTTAAATGAAATCCATAATCTGATGTTTCATGACGTTGTGCTTTAGCCAATTTGTCTGCATGAATATTTGATTATTGTGGAGTCCATTTGAAATCAATCGATTCAAAACGAGTTGTCCATCCTTTGATATCTTGTATCCAGTTGTACACGTCAAATCTTGGACTATTGGCATTGAGTATGTTAACCAAGACATGGCTGTCACCTTCAAAGATCACTTTTGTATACCTACTGAGCCAAGTTTGTTTCATAGGAAAACATAGACTTTGGCACTCTGCTTCAAGCGCTGTTAATACAGCTATCCTTGTTATTTGCCCTGCTTCTCTAAATTGACTATTATCCAATTGACTATGATCATCATGGATAATCCAGGCTGCAGTGGCTCTTCTGTCTCTGTTGATAAAACTACTGTCATAATTATATTTAATCCAACCACTGGGAGGTTGTTTCCAAGAGTGATTTGGCGATCTAGGGATCCGGTTACTGTTTTGACCATTAGAATAAGTGTGAGCACGTCTGACATCTATTGTTAACCATTTATCTGTCTCTTGTTTGGCTTCTCTAAGATCTCGTTGCCAACTGTTATTTTGGTTCTGAAAAGTAAGCTTATTACGATTTCTCCATATTTTCCATAAGATCCTGAATGGTAAGTGAGAGAGTGTATCATATATTCCCTGATGTGTATGATAATCAAAAATTGCTTTGATTTTGAAATCGACCGGACTTGCAGGATCGAGAAAGCATCTGAGGGGGATATTTGAGCCACGCCAAATTTGTTGGGCGTGAGGGCAAGTGAAGAAGAGGTGTTTTGTCATCTCAATCTTGGTGGTACATCGTTTGGAGTAGGCATTTGCAGAGATATGTCTTCTATCAAGTTCAGCTCCTGTTGCTAAATCTCTTGATAATAAGCTCCATATATAAGAAGTGTTTGAACTTTGGAGGGGTTCTTGTTTTCCATATTTCATTCTTGAGTTGTGGATCTCCATCTAGGGGTCTAGCATGGAATATCTGGTCAGGATGATGAGTTGCAAGCCAATATCCTGATTTCACACTGTATAAACCATTCTTGGTATAGTGCTTGCTAGCCAAGGTAATTATGTTGATGCCATATGCTGATCTTGATGGAGATGATAAAATCTACGTCATCTGCGTGGACTCTTTCACTTACTAACCGTTCATTCCAACCGCTTCTGTCCGGAAGTAGTAGGTTGTCTACAGTAGGAATATCATCTAACTGGTGGTTAGGAGCTTTTTATGGTGGTCGAGGAGGATCTGTACCAAAGGTCTGTCCAAGTATGGACTTGGTGATCATCTCCAATGGTATAACAAAGATCTTTTCGTAATAAATCTTTACCAATGAGAAGCGATTGCCATCCAAATGATGGTTGTGTGCCACTGGTGGCATAAAAAATACACGAACTAGAGAAATACCTCCCAGTAGTGTACACGACAATAGGCAGTTGGGGTTTTGAAGGATTCGCCATGCATGTTTTGCTAACAGAGCATCATTGAATATATCAATATCTATGAATCCAAGTCCTCCTTCCTTCTTCATATATTTCATTCGGTCCCATGCTACCTAGTGAGTCGCTGCTCCTTATTGTTGAGAGTTCCACCAATAATGTGCGATTATCCTTTCTATATCCTCCCAAATTCCTTTTGGCAGTTTAAAGCAGTTCATGGTATAGACAGGCATAGCTATAGATATTGCTTTCAACAATATTTCTTTTCCTCCTTGAGGAATTTGTTGTTCCATCCCTTTGTCTTACCTTGACATTTTCAACGATGAACTGGAATAGTTCTATCTTCTTGCGTCCGAACTGTTCTGAGAGTCCTAGGTATTTACTACATCCACCTTCATTATGAATTTAGAGAAACCTTCAGATCTGAGTTTTAGTTGGCTCGCTTACTCTTTTTCCAAAGGTTAAGGCCAATTTTCTTGTATTGACTTGTTGACCCGAAGCTCATTCATATTGTGTGAGAGTCTCCTTCACATCCATACATGAGCTCATGTTAGCCTGGCAGAAGAACAGAGAGTCATCTGCAAAGAGGAGGTGAGTGGTTGGAGGGCTGGCATTACTGATTTTGATTCCTTTTATGTCTCCTTTCTTTTCTGCTCTCTTCATTAGTGGATGAATAAACATGGGGAAAGTGGATCACCTTGACGTTTACCCATTTCTGGTTGGATGAATCCTTGAGGGTTGCCATTAATATAAACCGAGAAGGTTGGAGTTCGAACACAAGTCATTATCCACTATATCCATTTTATATCAAATCCAAACCTGAGCATTGTTTCTTGCAGGAAATCCCATTCCAATCTGTCATAGGCTTTGGTCGTCTCTCAGAATTGTTGATAGAAAGCACTAATGAAGCCATCAGGACTAGGAGCCTTTGTAGCACCTATAAAGAAGACCGCAGTTTTAATCTCTTCTTCTGTCACTCGTTTGGTTAAATTTTCATTAATCTCCGAGGTTACTCTGGCTTGGAAATCATGGAATACATGATAATGGTTATTCTGAGGAGACAATTCACTTTTGAAAAGATTGGTGAAATACGTTTGTGCCACTAAGCCAATGTATGAATATCCATGATGTTCGTGGCCCTCATCATCAAGTATTGAGTATATTTTGTTTCTGGCCGTATGACTCTTGGCAGTGGCAAAGAAGTATTTGTATTTCGATCACGAGAGTTCATCCACTCCTTACGACTCTTAACACGCCAAAATTCCTCCTCATTAGCATAAGCATAACTCAAATTGTAGCGGAGATTCTGTATCCGTTGTGTGGAAGATCTATCAGAGTGAGCCTTATCAATCAACGACTTCAGTATATTGATTTCCTCTCGAGCAGTACATCTGTTGTGTCGTGAGTGGAATATTGCCTTTCTACATTCTCTCATATGGGTGCTCATGTTTATAGGATTACCCGGTGTTCTGCGGTTCCATCCATGGGTTACTGCTGCACTAAAACCATCTCTACTCAATAGCTGATTCTCGTAATAAAACTGGCCTTGCGAGGGATTGAAATCATTAGAGATGGTGGTTATAACTGGTCGATGGTCGGATTCTATAAGCTCAAAAAACTCAACATGAGAGGCTGGGTACTGAGCAAGCCCTTCATTATTCGTCATGGTTCTATCTAGACAGCATGCTATATCATGAGAGTGGCGTTTTCCTATCCAAGTGAAAGGGTCACCATGATATTTCAGATATTAAAAGACGCAGACCTGGATCATATTTCGAAAATCAGCATAGGAACTTTCAGGCCATGGAGGACCTCCTCTCTTTTCATGGTTGCCTTTTATCTCATTAAAATCACATATATCCATCCATGGCCCAGTTCTAGTCAGTGACGTTCGTTCCAATCTTCCCACATCAAGTGTCTAAGGGTTAGGTTTGGATTGCCATATACACAGGACAAATAGAAACCAAATCCATTAATTTGAACATAAGTGTCTATAAGATTAGGGAATTGATAAAGAACGGAAACAGAGATAGTACTATTCCGTAAAAGAGAAATGCCACCACTTAAACCAACAGGGGGAACTGTTACTACCCTGTCATAACCTAATTCAACACTCACTGATCTGACAACGCCATCCCCTTGTTTCGTTTCCATTAGGCAAATGATGTCTGGAGAATAAGTTTTCTTAATCTCCTTAAGACATCGAATTGCGAGGTCATTGCCTAGTCCTCTACAGTTCCAAGCAGTTGTCCTCATGGGGGAAGTGGTGGTTTAGGGCCCATTACGCCTCTTTCAAGTTCTTGGGGAGACAAGCTTCCTCCAGAGTTGTTTCCAACATCTTCTTCACAGTTCACCACCTTAGAGCATTCAGCTCTCTCTGATTGCTCTGATAGGTAATCTCTCTTACGTTTGCCACGAGCCTTTATGTCTGCATTGTTAAGATCATAAGAACACAGATCGGTAGATGTAACAGCAGGCATTTCCATTTCATCATGATGTTCATCAGGGAGGTCTAAGGCATCATGGTGAGGGTCTATGTCATCAACAGCTTCCTCTTGTATCTGGCCATCAGATAGTGGGTCTTCTCTGTGTTCTGCTCCCATCTAGTCTTCATCAATAATGTAACATCCGCAAACCAAATTTTAGACTTCGGGAGTGGGTGTCGATCGACACCAAGGCGAGTGTCGATCGACACCATCAATTTTGGTTCGACCGATTTGTTTTAAATCGTTGAAATTGGAATTGGCTCGTTTTGGAGAGCCCTAAATTGGAGTATTTAAGTGGGAATCAACTTGAGGGTTTAGGGGAGGCCACTTATCATCGTTATAGAGAGAAAAGAGAGCACATGGAGTGTCCTTGAGAGATTGTGAGTTTGATCCTAAGAGTAAAGGGAGTCTTGAGGATGGTTAAGAGGAGCAGAGGGATCTGTTTTGGTGGTTCTGTAGGAGAGAAGGAGAGAGAGTTTTGGTGCTCTCACTTGTAAGGAGGAGAAAGGAGATCCATCTTCTTGATGTGTGTGGAGAAGGATGTGATTACTTGGTGGTGGATTGAGAAAGACAGGAAGGCTCTCTCCTAGCTATTATCCTGGTAAGTCGTGTTGTTTGGTGTTTATTTGATTAGAGAATCAATGGTTGTGAAGTTTAGGGATTTGCAGCGAGAAGGAGCTTGTAGGAAGGCTTCAATGGTGATTTCTGGGTTGGTGTCGTTCGACACCAATACCTGCGGATGAACAACGCGAACTCGTCCGAGATGCCTACTTTGGGGCAACGTTTGGAGGATGAAACAGAGTCCGATTTGGCTGAATTTTGGTGGAGAGCTTTGTGGTACTATAAGCTTCATATCTATTAGTGGGTTTGTGAAATTAACGGTTGGTTTGTGATTTAATTAAGTGTTTGTACTGTGGTCTAGCATAGACGGTTTTGTGGTAAGGTTTGAGTGTCGAGCGACACCAAGGTGGTGTCGGTGGACACTAGCATGTTGTTGTGTGTTTGTTTCTTAGGAAGACAGTTGGAGTTAGGTTTGGATGAGGAGAGGCCGACGAAAGTGATGTTGTGAGTGTCGGGGGCACTAGAGGAGTTGATAGTGAATTGGAGTAATTTTAGGGAAGTGTTGTCCGTGGCTGGACGGAATCAAATATTCCAGCTCACCTCTCTTGTTAGTCGGTCGCTAGGGATGGTTGGTTGTGTGACTCAGTAACTAGATGAGGTGGGGTTTGGTGTGTTTGAGAGAGTTTTTGTAAGGAGCAATTTTTACGCTGGTTGTCTCTTTGGAATTATGGGGTTCCGGTGAGATCATTTCCCGTAGATCCTATGTGAGGATTGGAAATTTGGGTGCGGTCGTTTCAAACAATCTCGCGGATGATAATGCCCCTATTTTGTTGTCCAGCAAGTGGTGGTAAGCCTTCATCATCTTCAGGATCATCAAAATGTTCTTCACCTCCATTTTGTAAGATACAGTTCTAGTATCATGTGTTAGCATGCCATATACCTCACAAAAGCCACAGAGCCTTACAAAACAAAAATGCATAAGGGTATTAACTCCATTTTAAAATTGTATCTATCGCTGGAAATGTAGTGGAAGGTGTATGTTCCAATGGATCTGTACACGTACAAATTCCACTCGAGAAGCCGCTTCTGCATCACAATCGACATCCAAAAGGTTACCAGTTGAGCGTCCATTATGAGAGATGACTTCTCTGTTGAGGAATTGGAATGGGATCCCTCGAATTTGCACCTAGAAATGGATGAAGTCAATGAGTGGTGGATTATCGTTTGGGTACCAACGTTGGAGCACCAAAATCCGATCATTGAAGGCCCAGGGGCCGCGGCGAATGACCAATTCCATTTTTCTTTTAGTATGAAAGATGAATTGAAATTGGTTACCACCCACGATACGACCATAAATCAATGCGGCTTAGCCCCAAATTTGTGGCATTGAAGCAATGATAGCACAGAGGTTTTGGCGGCGGGGTATGACTGGATGTCCCATGAGGATGAAACGATTCTCCGCCGCTGCATTGACCACAAGATCTGCCAGAATTGCAATAGGGACATCATCAACCCCCAAATTGATATCTTGAACAGCTCTTCACACATTATCATCCATTTCGACAAGAACACAGTAGAAGCAGAAGGGGTATAATATAATAGTTGATATTGGTGAAGGAATATAGAGCATATAAAGATCTTTCAATCGACTATTATAGAGATAGCCTCAATTGATAACCGTCCCATGAACATCACGAAGTAGAAAGCACTTCGTGGAGACAACCGCCATATCCACGACGTCAGCGCAACTGACTTTAACCATCTCCGAGAAGACGTTATTGAGAATCCAATTCTAAAATTTAACCTTCTGGATAATCGCGTTTACAATAAGCAATTATCATTTTTATGTATTTTTTATTTTTTTATTAAATAGATTATTATATAATTTTCTTGCATGTATAATTTAGAAAAAACATAAAAATATATATTAAGTTAATTAGCCTAAAATGTCAATTTTCACATGTACCGGTCGTATCCGCGTTTACAATAAGCAATTATCATTTTTATGTATTGTTTTTATTTTTTTTATTAAATAGATTATTATATAATTTTTTTGCATGTATAATTTAGAAAAAACTTAAAAATATATATTAAGTTAATTAGCCTAAAATGTCAATTTTCACATGTACCGATCGTATCCGGATAGTTTAAAAATTAAAAACTGTAAACGAAAGAGTTGTGGATAACTATTAGTGATTTCATATCATTTTTACAATGTTTAGTTTTTCTTCTTCCGTTCTTATCAAAAAATAAAAAAGTCAAAAGAACCAAAATAAAGCGACACGCCCAATAAAAAGGCGAACATATTTGACATTCTATTCGTCGAAAAAAAAGTAACGTATTTGTATAACGTCAGTAAAGTAAATCGATGTTGACCCAAAAAAAAAAGAAAGGAAAAACAAAAATAAATCTCTCGGGAGAGATAGAAGTGAAAAAAGGGGATTTTTGCATTTTGCCCTGAGCGGAAGACAGAGAGAGAGAGAGAGAGAATGTATTTGAGGAAGAACCGGAGCTAGAAATCGTAAGAAATTCGAAATCTTCCTATCTCTTTTATTTTCACGAAATCTCAGACAAATGTGGTTCGATCTGTACAACGTTGTCCTATTTTTCGATCTGTGCTTGGTCGATTGAAATAAATTAGGTTTCGCCTGTTCCTCTTTCAGACATATCTTTGTTCTTGTTCTTGTTTTGTTGATTCTGATGAATTCAATTTTATGTCCGTAGTTGATGTCTTAAATGCAACATTTATTCATAGATTGTTTCGGTAGATTCTTCCTTTTGATGTTTCATGATAGTTTTTTATAAATCTGCAATTAAAGACGATTTTTTTTGTGGGTATATATATATAGAAGGGAACTGAGCATTTATGTATGTATACAAATTTTGTTGGTGTAGTGTGTAATGGGGAGAGAACCTGTAGACAAACACATGGATAAGAAGACAAATAGTTTGACAGCTAGCTCAACCGGATCTTCTGATGATAATAAAGTCCCAAGTCCGTCGACGACAATCGAAGCTGCGGAGGTGAAGAAGGAATGCACAGAGCAGAACCTGGTTGAAGGTGATGATGATGTTCATTCTAGGCAAGGAAGGATGACTGATACACCTGATGATGACCATAAGAATAAACTAAACTCATCTTCAGCTAAAACTCGTGCTACCACGAAAACGACTGTTCCAAAGCCGTTTTCTCTGTCGGCTGAAAAGCCTAGAAGAGCAGGATTTGATAATCATTCGTTAGGCAATGGTGCTAGCCACAATTCTTCTTCAGCATCGAGAGTTTCGCAGGTAAAACAACCGCGAAATGTGTTGTTCGTTTTCTTTTGTTGCATTGTGAAGTGTCAAAGAACTGAATCTTATATAATTTTCCTCCTTTTTTTTTTTCATATATGTTCAGCTAAACTCTCCTCTACCGGCTAGGAGGACAACAGATCACAAGAAGCACCATCATGATGATGAAGATAGTTTTTCTGTTGCTTCCTCGTATCCTTTATATGAAGTTTAACGAAAAAGGAAGCTTTTGTTATTTTTAATATCTAACCAATACAAGATTTTTATGATCCTTAGCCATATATAGATCTGCTACATCCATAAGAAGTTTTAAACCCAAGATAACAGTTGGAGTTGCTCCAACATTTACAAGCACAGCGAGGCTGGAGAGACGGAGAGAGGTAAATTTCATTTGTAACAATAAGGAAAAGTGTTTTTTTTAGGAAGCTTAGAGACTTCACACGTATTGTTTCCTTTTCTATGTTTTTGTTACTCTGCTAAATTGTCAGCATATTATGGTTTCAGTTTTACCAGAAATTAGAGGAGAAACAGAAAGCACTTGAGGCAGAGAAAAGAGAGAACGAGAAAAGGCTCAAGGTAATCGTTATCAATATCCTCAAGCATACACGTGCATTGGTCAGTAGATATTGTAGGAATCTTGTTTAGATAGTTTCCATGTTAGTTATATGACGACAGAAAATGTTCTGCATTTTCATTATGGATAACAATTCTTGAAACGAATAATCCTACACGGTAGATTCAATATAATGTATATCTTTCATTCTTGAGCAATCTCAAGAATAATTGAATATATGTATTTTATTTAGGAAGAGCAAGAAGCAGTCACTAAGCAACTCAGGAAGAACATGGCTTACAAAGCTAATCCTGTACCAAGTTTCTACCAAGAGGGTCCTCCACCGAAACAACCATTGAAAAAGGTATGGAACAAAACCGCACTGCCTTCACTTCCCTTTTCCTCACCTCCACTTTAAATCAAGAATGAACATTCAGTTTCCTTTTCTTGTGATCGGGTAAGATGGTGTTATCCTCCTCACCAACATTTAGTTTCACTTTACAGTCACTTTAGCTTTGTTTGATTGTGATTTTTGCAGTTTGTCCTTATTATAACCATAAGCATACATTATGCATGGTAACGTTAGTTAAAACAATTTCCATATTCAGATATTGGATTTTGGTTATATGATCTCAGTGAGTGTACGTAAGCTGTGATTCCTGGCCATCACTTCGTGTCATCCTCTTCATCTTTGCGATACATGGATATATGAACTTAGATGAACTTCATCCTCACAATATAAAAGAAAAACTTTTCTATGATTGTTTTTGATTTGCAGTTTCCTCTGACTCGGCCCAAGTCACCAAACCTTAACCGCAGAAAGAGCTGCAGCGACACAGTTAACTCATCATATGAGGAGGTGAAGGGGAAGCATTGTGCTCGACACCGTCACAGTGTAGGCGTTTACAAGGAAGAACCCAAAGCAAACAATATCCCGAGGACACCAAGTAGCAGTAGCAAAGACCATATAAGAAAGTCCACAAAGGAAACACCAAAGTCTGAAGAAGTGCATGGAAAGTTTGTGGGAAAGAGCAAAAGTAGCTATGATGGAGAGACAGATGAGAATGGGGCTGGGGTTGTGGAGTGAAACGCCGCGTAGTTTGTAGTTTCGTTTTGACTAACTTGATGAATGAGAAAACAAGAAAAAGACTGAGAAGCGACTGCAAGGAGAACAGGTTTTAGAGTGAAGGAACAAGTTTAAAGTTTCTTGTTATTTGTGGCGTTGTCTAATGTTATCTAAGATTTGATTGTTCTAAATTTGATTGCTAAATCCGCTGGTTCTATTTTCGTTTGATCTTTTCTTATCTCTTTGACAGTTAATGTGAAATGTATATTAAGGTTGTTGTATGGATCCCAACTTAAATTATTATAACTAGATTAATGGTTGACATCTATATATAATTTCATTGTGTTAGTATGTTTTGTTTCTTCGGACTTGATGTTATCTAAGCAAGTGTAGTTTTTGTTTTGTCCAAGGAGTATTTGTTTCTTCGGACTTGATGTGATCTAAACTTGAGGTTTGTGTGGTTAAATTGTGATTTTCAACTGTGTACTAGTTTAACAATCAGAAATGAATAACAAAATGGTCAAGATACGTGATTAAAGTCTCATTATTGATACGGATTTTCATGTGAGATAAGACTTTATACGGAATATATTAGTTGTGCTTGTGCATATGTTAACATAGGTTGTTATGGAAAGATGTCCTATCAAACCTAAAATGCACCAAATTAATCCAAATCGCAGTACAAATTTTACTCCAGTAACATCATAAATTTCATTTCTAATGTGAATACATGTGGCAAGTCTTTAAGTGCTGAATCTTGTTATTATCTTTTTTGACAAAAAATAATCAACTACTATTCAACCCATGAGTGCAAAGCCCTTTGTTTCACAAATAGCGTCCTTATAAAATTTTATTTTATTATTGTTTCATAAAAAATGTCATTTTATGTGAAGTGATTTTAGTGTAGTGGTAAGAGCTAAGTCAAATTGTTGAAGACACCATCACAGTAAGGATTGAGTCCCACTTTCCACAAATGTAGGAATTTGGCTAATGAACCGGCCAATTGTAATCCGATGGTTGACTAAAAAAAATGTCATTTTACATTTCTGATGTAATTTTTATGAGATATAAATTTTAGAATTTATCTTTAACCCATAGCTAATGATCATTAAATTTAAAGAATTAATACGTGTATTAAATAGAGGAATACATGTATAATTCAATATATAATTTTTTCATTTGTATGAATTGTGTTATAATGACATTTTTTTTTTTTTTTTTTTGGTGTAAAATGGAGGTGAGTCTAGTATTTGGAAATCGGAAATTCTCTTATACCGCATAGTACTTCGATCCGCTTTCCTCTGGACACTTGTATATATCTGTTTAATTCAAAATTTAAAATCTATTAATCAACAAACAAAACAAATACACAATCGTTGGTAAAAATAAGGTAATAAAATATGAAAAGAGGGAGAAAACGCAGAGGAGAGAGCCATTGTCGAAATGATTTGGACTGGAAGCAGAACAATACATTCCCATTATATATAGTGAAACTCGAATGATTGATTGGGAACAAGACTAAGCCACTGGAAATTTTAAATTGCAAATGTTAGAAGTTTCTGATGTGTACTTCTTACTCAACGTGCCAAAACGTTAATTAGTAGTAGCTGCCTCACACTAATAATGTTAATTACTAAGTCAAAAGTACAATACTACAATTTTTAGGAAAGTTATTTACAATTTTTCAACATTTTACTAATTATAGTTTTGACTTTTTGACTGAAGAAAAAAAAACGTTAATTAAATGAGTGTGTTACCCTCTTCTCTTCTCTCCATCAACCCTTAAATTTCTGCAAGTTTCAGAGCTAATCCTCCTCCAGCATCGCACGGATCTATTATACTTTTTCTTTCTTTCTTTTTTTTTTTTTTTTCATTCTCAATTGTATCATAATATTTCCTTATATTATTATACACATGTATAATAAATACTATCTCACTTTCTTCAATCAAAGCCATTTTCTTTGGATAAACAGTATTTGAGAAATTTTGATCACACACAATTTGAAGGAAGAAAGATCAAAACGATGGAGTCTATCACGCTTGATATAGAGCTGTTGCAGTTACCTGAGACATCACCAGTGTCGATGAAATCTAATCAAGATTTTGTTAAGAAGCTCTTTGATCAATGGCTTGCCCTTCCTGAAACCAACCGCTTGGTAAATAAAATGTTTCTTTTTGACTTTTTTTTTTCTTTATCATGGAAACTATGATTTTTATGTGATTTTTTTATTTGCTGGTTTTGAATCTGGATGGTGGTGACACGACGACCGCACTAGTACAAATCATTTGTAACTAAAATATATGTTTTTGGGAAATGTAGTTTTGAATTTGAATAGTGACAGGCCCTTGATATGTGATTTTTTCTGTATGCGAGTTTTGAATCCGGATGGTGACATAACAACACGACACTACTAGTATAAACTACTAGGATAATATTTTTGTTATTGGATATGGAATTAAGGAACATTTGTATGATGATTACAGGTTACATCTTTGGTAAATGATGCAAAGGCAGGAGTGGCTTTGAATGTTATGTGTGGAGGAGGCTCTTTGGGCTCGAATTCAGGGTCTAATAGTCCATTGGCTTCAATGTTTCCGGCACGTAACGGGCCTCCTCTTTCTCCAAGGAACTCAACTGGTTCGCCTCGGATCACTAGACAAAGGACTGGTCTTTCTAATCTTAACTCTCCTCTCAAAGTTGTTTCTGATCATGTCAAAGAGCTCATTCCTCAGGTCTACATTTGGACCACCTTTGAATTTATTATCATAAAGTCTCTTCTCTGTATTTCTTTTGTGCTAAAGTTTTTCTATTGTGTATGCAAATGTATAGTTTTACTTTGAAGATGGTCGCCCACCACCAAATGATCTGAAAGAGCAGTGTATAGCTAAGATCAACAGTCTTTTTTATGGCCATGAGGATGGTTTGCAAATCCAAGGTTAGTTTCTCTTTTAGACATCTACATATCTAATATCTACTGACCTAACAGTGTCGTTCTTTTGTTTCTCAGAATTTAAATTAGTCACTACCGAGATCTGCAAGGTTCCATCATTTTTTTCCACCTCCATTTTCAAGAAAGTTGATACCAATAACACTGGTTTTGTGAAAAGGTTTGCAAAATTCTAATGCCTAGCTACAATGTTTGATTATTAAAACCAAGTTGATAAGAAAGTATGTTAGTCTAGAGATCATAATATAGCAAAACCATTGATTTTGGTTATGTTTTGGCTTGTGGACTGCTCATCACATGTGGTTTTTTACCAACTTCTTTACAGAGAAGCCTTCATTGATTATTGGGTTAAGGGAAATATGTTGACAAAGGAGATAACAAATCAGATATATACAATACTGAAGCAACCGGATCACAAGTACCTTGTCCAGGTGGGTTTTCTGAGCTGCAGTAAAATTGTCACTTTTTCTATTTTGGTCACATAATTAGATGATTTCGTTACCTCCTTCTTTTGTATGTAGAAACTTTTCTTAATTGAAATGTATTCACTTCTTGAGATGAATTTTATGACAGGATGATTTCAAGCCTGTGCTCCAAGAACTATTAGCAACACACCCTGGTCTTGAATTCTTACAAGGCACACCTGAGTTTCAAGATAGATATGGTTAGTCCAATACTATGACGTTATCCGATTTCTTTTAGTTCGTTTTTATTCCTTTGCCATGAATATTTGAAAAGTAAGGGAATGACTATCTGAATTTATGATTCCTTGTTATGTTTGTGAAAACATTTTGGCAACAGCTGAAACTGTAATATACAGAATATATTACTACATAAACAGAAGTGGGAATGGGCATCTTACCTTGAGAGAGCTTAAGCGAGGAAATCTAGTTGATGCAATGCAGCATGCCGATGAAGAAGAGGACATCAATAAGGTTTTGAGGTAGGTGGCTCAAATATAATCAGTAGTAATATTAAAATTGAACCGGCTTCTATTCTGACTCTCTCTACCGTTCATCAGGTACTTCTCGTATGAACATTTCTATGTCATATACTGCAAGTTCTGGGAGCTGGATACAGACCATGATTTCTTGATCGACAAAGAGAATCTCATCCGATATAGTAACCATGCACTCACCTACAGAATTGTCGACCGAATCTTCTCTCAGGTTAGCTACTCTGCATTTGCATTGTCTTCCATATTTTTTTTTTTAGTTTTTTTTTTTTATATACTAGCCGTTGGAATGTCATTGTCACTGTGTACTTATATAGGTACCGAGGAAGTTTACTAGTAAAACCGAAGGAAAAATGGGATATGAGGATTTTGTTTACTTCATATTGGCCGAAGAAGACAAGTCATCAGAACCTAGTCTTGAGTATTGGTATGAATGTATTCATATCTATATAGACATGTCTTTGTGTAGGTGTTACTTGGTAAGAGCTCTGTTTGTGTTATATTAATGTTTGATGATATAGGTTCAAGTGCATAGATTTGGATGCAAATGGAGTTTTGACGCGGAACGAGCTACAATTCTTTTACGAGGAACAGCTGCATAGAATGGAGTGCATGGCGCAAGAGGCGGTGCTGTTTGAGGATATTTTGTGCCAATTATTCGACATGGTCAAACCAGAGGACGAAGGGTACATTTGTCTGAATGACTTGAAGGATTCTAAGCTCTCTGGAAATGTGTTCAACATACTTTTCAACCTCAACAAGTTTATGGCGTTTGAAACTCGCGATCCCTTCCTCATCCGCCAGGTATCACACTATATATATATTAAAGAAAATCTAGTTAACCTATATATACTTAATAGAGTTATTCATTGTGATATGGTTTATAACTGGATATACAAAGGAGCGGGCAAATCCAACATGGACGGAGTGGGATCGTTTTGCTCATAGAGAATATATTAGGCTATCAATGGAAGAAGATGTCGAAGATGCTTCTAATGGAAGTGCTGAAGCATGGGACGACTCACTTGAGGTCCCCTTTTGAGTTTCTTTAATGGTAAGCTCTCTCACTATAGAAAGCGGACCAGCGAGTGATGCAATAACGTTGTTGACAACGACTCAGAATTAGGTACAAAATAGAGAGTTGGGGTATGTAATTTCAAATTTTAACATTTGGATAAAATTTGACACTAAAAACTTATACATGTCAAAAAAAGTATTACATATTGTAAAACACATGTGTGATTATTCCATCACAAGACACATGTCATTACACTTGTCCATGTAGTATTACACTAACACAACACTTGTCATTACCAAGCGTATAAGTGTGTTATTCATGTCTTTTGTTGCTCACTATAAATAAGGAGTTGTTGTAAGAAGAGTATGATATAAAAAAAAATTGTCTTTGATCAAAAGAAAGAGTTCCCTAATCTCTCACTCTCATTCTCGTCTCTCTCTCTCTCTCTCTCTTTCTCTCTCTCTCTCTCTCTTTCTCTCTCTTTGTTAGTTCTTGTTCTCTTTACAAGATATTACAAAACACATAAGTGTTTTGTAGTTTTAATTCACAACACGTTATCAGCACGAACAACTCTCAATCCGTTACAAGTTTGAGCATAAGAGATTTGTGATACATCATCAATTGGAGGTAAGATTTAAGTTTTGTTAAAGTTGTTTGAATTTAATTATTTTACATGAATATTACTATATCTATTATTTATAGAGTAAAAGACTATACATACTTCTTGATCTAATGGTAGGCTCTCCCTCCTTGATCATTTAGATCTACATTCTTGATCTAATGGTAGGCTCTGCCTCCTTGATCATATGTTCAGATCTATATATTTTAAATCATATGGAAGGTTATGCCTCCTAAAATGATGGTTTTAATTTATGAATATATTATATAACTTATAATTTTTTTTTATAGTTTATATTTATTGCTAAAACAAGTTTTTACAAAATTATTTCATAAAATTTTATATTTAACAAATTGTTTTATTATTTAAATAGTAATCATGTCAAACTTGGCAAAGCTTGAATTCGCCGCCCTTGATGTCTCTAGGAAAAATTATATGACATGGGCATTAGATGTAAAATTCTATCTGAAAGGGAATGGGCTTCTCAAAACCATTGATCCGTCAGAAATGGGGTTAGAAGAGGAAAAAGCAAGAACCATGATGTTCTTGCGTCACCATCTCCACGATGGTTTAAAAAATGAATACATCACGAGAGAAAATCCTGCAGATCTCTGGATCGCGCTCAAGGATAGGTTTGATCACCAAAAGTATGTGATCTTACCAAAAGCCAAACATGAATGGCTAAACCTGCGGTTTCAGGATTACAAAAGTGTAAGTGAGTACAATTCCGCTTTGTTCGGAATCACTTCAAGGATGGCTCTCTGCGGAGAAGAAGTTTCCGATTATGATATGATCGAGAAAACATTCCAAACTTTCCATCCTTCAAATGTACTCCTGCAACAACAATATCGAGAAAGAGGGTATACTCGATATTCTGAATTGATGCAAGTTATGCATGTTGCTGAACAAAATAATGAGCTCGTGATGATAAATCATCAAACCCGTCCAACTGGATCAGCTCCACTTTCAGAAGTGAATGTTGCTACATTCAGCTATAATAATTGGCAAGGACGAGGACGTGGACACGGACGCGGTCGAGGCCATGGTCATGGTCGTGGAAGAGGTCGTGGAGAAGGTCGCGAACGAGGAAAAGGAAGAGGTTTCTCTCCTAATGACTTCAACGATAGAAAAATCAACAAGCATCTTCAAATCAATAATGTTGGTCGCGTTATAAAGAAACAAGGTGAAAGTACTTGTTACAGATGCGGCATGAAAGGACATTGGTATCAAACCTGTCGTATTCCAAAACATTTGGCCGATCTGTATCAAGCATCTCAACAGGCAAAAGAAAGAGATGTTGAGACCAACCTCATCTCTGATGAAGCTGGACCTTCTTTCCATGGCCTAAACGATGAACCCCATCTTGATATAGCAGATTTTCTCGTTGATAATGAAAACGGAAAATCATGCGATTAAGGTCCATATGCCATAATATGCTTTGTCATAGTTTGATATGTATTTTATGTTTTAATATATATCTTTTTGGATAATAGTTTTATTGTAATATATAATAAACCTTTTTGTAAGACTTTATGTTATGTTATTAATGTTTATTTTTATAAATATTTTTATCTCAGAATATGTCAAATTTTGAGATTGAGGATGGAGATATTTGTCTAGCAGACAGTGCTACAACGCACTAAATAATTAAAGAGAAAAAGTATTTCTCCTGTCTCAAAATAGAAGACTCCGCTAGAAGCGTCTTCAAATGACTTCAACAAGGTTTCTCTCCTAATGACTTCAATGCTAGAAAAATCAACAAGCATCTTCAAATCAATAATGTTGGTCGCGTTATAAAGAAACAAGGTGAAAGTACTTGTTACAGATGCGGCATGAAAGGACATTGGTATCAAACCTGTCGTATTCCAAAACATTTGGCCGATCTGTATCAAGCATCTCAACAGGCAAAAGAAAGGGATGTTGAGACCAACCTCATCTCTGATGAAGCTGGACCTTGTTTCCATGTCCTAAACGATGAACCCCATCTTGATATAGCAGATTTTCTCGTTGATAATGAAAACGGAAAATCATGCGAATAAGGTCCATATGCCATAATATGCTTTGTCATAGTTTGATATGTATTTTATGTTTTAATATATATCTTTTTGGATAATAGTTTTATTGTAATATATAATAAACCTTTTTGTAAGACTTTATGTTGTGTTATTAATGTTTATTTTTATAAATATTTTTATCTCAGAATATGTCAAATTTTGAGATTGAGGATGGAGATATTTGTCTAGCGGACAGTGCTACAACGCACTAAATAGTTAAAGAGAAAAAAATATTTCTCCTCTCTCAAAATAGAAGACTCCGCTAGAAGCGTGAGTACTATATGTGGTAATGCAAAAATTATTATAGGCTCTGGAAAAACCAATTTTTCAATGCCAAGGGGAAAAAAATTTGAAATTGATGCATTATATTGCCCTAAGTCTCATAGAAACTTGATTAGTTTCAGAGATATCCGAAGAAATGGATATCATATAGAGACTATGAATAAGAATGGCATTGAATATCTTTGCATAACATCTGAGGGGAAACATATATTGGAAGAATTGCCAATGTTATCCTCTGAATTGTATTGCACAAGAATAAATAATTTTGCATCTTATGTTACAGTAAACTCTAAGTTTACTTGTACATCTAAGATATGGCATGAAAGACTTGGACATCCTGGTTCAGTCATGATGCGAAAAATTGTGCAAAATTCTAACGGCCATCCATTAAAGAACCAAAAGATTTTTAGATATGATGAGTTTTCATGTGATGCATGTTCTCAAGGAAAACTCATAATTCGGCCATCGCCAGCCAAAATTGGGAATGAATCACCATTGTTCTTAGAGAGAATACATGGTGCTATATGTGGACCTATCCACCCTTCATGCGGGCCGTTTCGTTATTTTATGGTAATGATTGACGCATCTAGTAGATGGTCAAATGTGTGTCTACTGACAACACAAAACACGGCCTTCGGAAAATTCATTGCCCAAATAATCAGGTTGAAAGTTCAATTCCCTAATTATGCCATAAAGAAAGTCAGACTTGATAACGCTGGTGAATTCACTTCACAAGCTTTCAATGACTATTGTATGTCAATATTAATCGATGTGGAGCATCAGGTTCCTCATGTTCATACACAAAATGGCATGGCTGAATCTTTAATTAAACGGCTACAACTCATTGCTAGACCGTTAATATTGAGAACAAAGCTCCCAAATTTCTATATGGGGTCATGCTATATTGCATGCTGCGGCATTGGTCCAAATACGACCAAGCTCATATAATCAAAATTCCCCTTTACAATTAGCATCTGGCCAAGAGCCAAACATATCTTATCTCCGTATTTTTGGATGTGCGGTTTATGTTCCTATAGCCCCACCGCAAAGAACAAAAATGGGGCCACAAAGGAGATTGGACATATATGTCGATTATGCATCACCGAGTATAATTCGATATCTTGAACCACAAACCGGTGATATGTTTACGGCATATTTTGCCGATTGCCATTTTAATGAAGATGAATTTCCAGCGTTAGGGGGAGGAATTAAACAAGTACCAAAAGATATTACATGGTATACACCATCTTTATTATATTTTGATCCCCCTACAAATCAACGTGAACTGGAAGTTCAGAGAATTGTACATTTACAAGGTTTGGCAAATCAATTACCAGATGCGTTCATAGATACAAAAAGGGTGACAAAGTCATATATCCCCGCTGCAAATGCACCATAAAAAGTTGAAATTCCTAGAGAGGAACTTGATGGAAGCAAATCTAATGAACCTAAGGTTCAATTGAAAAGGGGGAGGCCAATGGGCTCTAAAGATAAAAATCCCCGAAAGAAAAAGAAAATAGGAGATGAAAAGGTTCAAGAAGAACCAAATAAAGAGAAAAGTCCTCAGGATGATACCGAAAAATATGAGGTTTCTATTAACTATGCCCAAAATGGAATGTTATGGTATAGAGATGAAATCAATGATGATAATGGAATATTCTCTTTTTCTGTATCTAAAGAGATCGATCATGAAAAAGATGATCCAGATCCAAGATCCGTATCAGAATGCCAACATAGGCCTGATTGGGAGAAATGGAAAAAGGCTATGCAACTTGAGTTGCTCTCCCTCAATAAAAGAAATGTCTTTGGACCTCTTGTCACTGCATCTAAAGATGTAAAACCTGTTGGTTGCAAGTGGGTATTTGTGCGAAAAAGAAATGAGAAAGATGAAATCACAAGATATAAAGCCCGACTTGTTGCACAAGGTTTTTCTCAAAGCCCTGGAGTTGATTATGAAGAAACATATTCTCTAGTCATAGATGCAATTACATTCAGGTACTTAATGAGTCTAACAGCTTCTAAGAATTTAGAAATGTACCTTATGGATGTAGTGACAGCATATTTATATGGATCATTGAATAATGATATATACATGAAAATCCCAGAAGGATTTAAGATTCCTGAGGCATTAGACTCTAAGTCTAATGAAATTTGTGCGATCAAATTACAGCGATCACTTTACGGATTAAAACAATATGGGCGCATGTGGTATAACCGCTTAAGCGAATACATATTGAAGAAAGGGTATGTTAATAATAAAATATGTCCATGCGTCTTTATAAAGAAATCTCCATCGGGATTTGTGATTATTGCTGTATATGTTGATGATCTAAATATAATTGGAACTCAAAAGGAGATTGATGATGCAAGAACTCATATGAAGGAAGAATTTGAAATGAAAGATCTTGAAAAGACTAAATTCTGTCTCGGGCTTCAAATAGAGTATTTCTAATATGGAATATTTGTGCATCAATCAAATTATACGAAAAAGATTTTAAAGCGCTTTAACATGGACAAAGCGACTCCTTTGAGTACTCCAATGGTCAATAGATCTCTGAATGTCGATAGTGATCCATTCAGACCTTGTGAAAATAACGAGAAAATACTTGGTCCCAAAGTACCTTATATGAGTGCTATCGGTGGACTCATGTATCTTGCAAATTGCACTAGACCAGATATTGCATTCGCTACCAATCTACTTGCAAGATACAACTCATCTACTACTTGCAGATATTGCATTGGAATGGGATAAAACATATTTTCCGTTATCTTCAAGGTACGATTGACTTGGGATTATTCTATCCTAGAAACTCTTCGGTTGGTCTTGTTGGTTTTGCAGATGCAGGATATTTATCAGATCCACATAAATCCCAATCCCAAACTGGATATGTTTTCACAATTGGAGGAACTGCAATCTCATGGCGCTCACAGAAACAGACTTTGGTCGCCACTTCCTCAAATCATGCAGAAATAATTTTTCTTCATGAAGCATCGAGGGAATGTGTATGGCTCAGATCAATGACTAACCATATACAAGAATCGAGTGGAATAGTCATCAGAAAAGAGCCAACAACATTATTTGAAGACAATGCTGCTTGTGTCGCCCAAATCAAAGAAGGTTACATCAAAAGCGACATAATAAAGCATATACCTCCAAGATTTTTCTCCTACACTCAAGAACTCGAGCAAAAGAAGGAAGTTGATATTCAACATATCCGCTCAAGTGACAATGCAGCAGATCTATTCACAAAGGCGCTTCCGACTACCACATTCAGAAAGCATATTCACAGTATTGGAATGCGTCGTCTACGAGATTTGTGAAGAAAGATTATTCATATCTTTTCGAGGGGGAGATTACGTTACTATACTCTTTTTCCCTTGTCATGGTTTTTATCCCAATGGGTTTTTCCGCGACAAGGTTTTCAATGAGGTAGTACGTAACTCGTCAATGGTGATGGATAATCAAGGGGAAGTATTGTTAAACACATGTGTGATTATTCCATCACAAGATACATGTCATTACACTTGTCCATGTAGTATTACATTAACACAACACTTGTCATTACCAAGTGTATAAATGTGTAACTCATGTCTTTTATTGCTCACTATAAATAAGGAGTTGTTGTAAGAAGAGTATGATATAAAAAAAGTTGTCTTTGATAAAAAAAAAAGAGTTCCCTAATCTCTCACTCTCATTCTCATGTCTCTCTTTCTCTCTCTTTCTCTCTCTTTGTTAGTTCTTGTTCTCTTTTACAAGATATTACAAAACACATATAAGTGTTTTGTAGTTTTAATTCACAACATCACACAGATTGTCGGGGTCGAGAAAGACGCATTTTCTTTACAATCATATGCAACCTTAGCTAGGCGCTTAATTAATTATGATGATACATCTCAATTAGACATCTCTTCGTTCTCCAATTTTCCAATGAAGCTAACACCATTCTTTTTCTTGCCGAATTATAATTAATCACAACATGTGTTTACATCTTTACATTATAAACCAGTTTGTACTTGTTGATATTTTGGTGATAAATAAAAACATCAGCAAAAATTGAAGTAAAAAATAACCAATTTAATCTTTTAACATAAAATTACTGAAACAAACACAAATTTATTATGTGTATAACTCAGCTAGTTGCTTTTTTCGTTGAATGAGAAAATAACTAAAGAAATTATATGATGTATAGGAAAAGAAGAATTTTTCTTTTTTTATGTTATGATTCAATGTAGATTGCATACCAAGAACCATACTTTAAAAAAATATTTTTATTCATATGTAATTGAGAGACTATAAGTACATATATAGAATGAATTAGTAAGGAGGTTTAGCACTGAGTTCACAACAACAAACACCGCCAAAACTGTATATTCGACACACCGGTGTATCCCATAGACATGCATTTTTTTATCGCATACCGGTGTGAGTTTACATCCGTCAAACTTTGCATTTGTAATATTGCATACTTCGAATCTCATGGAAACCTGCATTGCAAAAAGAAAAAAAGCAGAGCAAGGGATTGATAAAAAAAAGTGATACCCCACAAAATTAGGGGTAAATCAACCTCTTGAAAATGAGAAAAGGGAGAGGAAAGTAGATGTATGAAGAATTTCTTGGGAAGAAGAAAGTTCATATGCCACTGATCAATATTCCTGTGGTAAAAACTCGCCTTTATTTGTTTAAATTTATGTAATGAGATAACAATGGTAAGACCAGAGATTCCAAAGGATTGTGGGATTTGAGTAAGGTATGTTGATGCGTCTCATTGACATAGTATATAAAGTTCTGATGGTCAAGGCGATGAAAAGTGCGAAAAATAGTTACCTGCGGTTGAGAAAGTTCCCACGTTTTCAAATCTCTTTCACATGTGAAGCTATTGTTTTGCTTAAGAGCAAGCAAAAACTAAGTTTGGGGGAAGTTGATATATCATGGTTTTACAGTTTTTAACCATGGTATAAGTGTGCTTTTAGAGTTTTTTCATTTGATTTTTAGGGTCTTTTTTGTCTTTTTAGGATTATGAGCTATTTGGCATGGAATGGAGAATTTAGGAGTGATTTGGAGCATTTAGGAGAAGAGCTCTGCCAAAGAATCGAACTCGTAGATCAAAATTGGTGTAGAGCATCGATCGATGCAAACCCTATGTCGAGCGACACATCAAAAATGACCAGACCCATTAGATCATCCTCCTCCTCATTGCAATGATTCCACGTCACATATCTGCACCACAAATAACAATTGAGATGCGTAAGTACTATCAAAAATACTTAGTGAGGCAACTCTCCCATCTACTAGGCTATACACACAAGCAAGTCATAGTCAAGCAAAACAACAAAAGTGCGTCAGCCGCCTGCTGAGAAATGGTGTTGACTGACACTCGCCTTGTGTTGACCGTCACTCGCCTTTGTCTCGACCAACACTCGCATTGTGTCGACTGACACAGTTCTCCAGTGTCACTTGCGAACCATTACGATTGGTGTCGACCGACACCCTCATGGTGTTGATTGATATCGATGCCCTAGCATTGATTCCACGCGCCGTCATCGATCGCAACTCGTCTTCCAAAGCCACCACTTGTTCAGGAACGTCAATGCAGCCAAACAAGGCCATAGGAATCACATAAAAAAAACACAACAAGCAATGAATCAATCTACCAAATCACGGAGTGATATGATCATGAGACCATCCAAGAAGATCATTGAGCCTTGTTCAACACGAAAAAGTTGAAGATCAATTCTTCCAGCCAAACAACCATTTGTGATACATTCCATTTTGCCAAAGGAGGTTAATCTAGTTGTTAACTTTAGGTCCAACTGGTTTAAGAGCTTCCTGAATTATGTATGGCAACCAGGTGTTGTTTCTACTAAGCCAAAAATGAAGAAATGATACAGCCCATGTTGTTTCTCATTAGCAAAATTGGACCAAGGAGTGAAAGAGAGAGAAGTTCAAGGATGCACTTATTGGGCTAGTTCAAGAGATTACGGGAAAGGGGAGCATAGGAAATTCTATTGGGGATGTTGTCTACCAAGTCCAGTCCATTTTGAGCCTAGTTCAAGTCCAAGAAAGCCCAAAATAATCACTTTATTTTGTGGTCAAAAGAGGGTGACGAAAATAGAGTTCAAATCACCTTGGGAAAGACACCTTGGTAAGAGAAACATGCACTAAGGGTTGAATCTTTATTCAACGTACTATCTTTATTATCTTTTAGTTTAAAGAACAATTAATATTTGGCTTTGTTACCAAGTTTTTTTTATTCCTATATAAACTCATGTAATCTCATTTGAGAATCATCAATCAATTTCCTTTTCATTTTATGAGTCTATCTCTTTGTTCTTTGTCTAGAATATTTCCTTGTTTTTTGGTGTGTAATATCCAAGCAACAGCCTCCTCTAGCTGGACTAGTGAGTCATATCTGTCAGCCATTGGAGTTGAGAATATTAGCAGCCTTCTGCAACTGCTGTGCGACTCCTTAATCCATTAAATCTCCCTTGTTGCACCTTGCACCTTGGCGAGTTTCTATCTTTTCTAATCCGGCTGAGTGATCCTCGAATTTGAGCGTATCAAGTGGTATCAGAGCTATTGGATCACATCAAGTGGTATCAAAGCCACTCAACCGATACTTGTCTGTTCATCTTCTCATCTATCTATTTTTTCATCTTCTATCTTTTTCTTTCTTTCATCTTCTATCTATTCATCTTCTTTCAAAACAAAAAAAAAACAGAAAAAAAAAAAGAAAAAAAACAAAAATATAGAAACAAAAAAAACAAAAAAAACAAAAAAAAAAAAAACAAAAAAAAGGAGAAAAAAAAAGAAAGAGAAAAAAAAAACAAAAAAAAAATGTATAATGATCGTCGAGATTGTGGGATCATCGAAGACGAAGTGCTTGGGATTCCAAATCTACAATTTCAAGCACTTATAGGAGAGATGCGAAGGTCGTGGAGGGTTGAGATGGATGTCATCTACAAGATGTTGGATGAAGTTCAAGCGGAAGCACAACCAAGACGACCACAAATGTTGCATCATAGAAGAGAAAGAGATCAACCTAGAGTAGCAAGGGCTGATGATTATTACAGTAGTCAATCCTCAAGAGGAAGCCACATGAGACCAAGAAGTGCTAGAGAAGCAAGAGGTAGAGTGGGTGATAACATGGGTATTTTGAAGTTGAAGATTCCTACCTTTCAAGGCAAGAACGACCCAGATGCATATCTTGAGTAGGAGAAAAAGATTGAGTGGGTTTTTAGTTGTCAAAACTATTGCGAGATGAAGAAGGTACGATTTTCAGCCATTGGATTTTGTGATTATGCTATTACTTGGTGGGATCTGTTGGTGATAATCAGGAGGAGAAATGGAGAACATCCCATTGAGACTTGGGCAGAATTGAAGTCTATGTTGAGGAAGTGATTTGTTCCCCACCATCACCATCGTGGTTCAAATCATATTCTAAGGAGAACTTCTAGACCAACTGATGGAGCGTCTACTGTCACGCCAAGTTACCAACAAGAAACGATGTCTCTTGTTTCTAAGGAAGAGAGAGCTGTTTTTGTATCGTTACCATCACCAAAGGAGCACAAGGAGTTGCTAATTCAGGATAATCTATTGAAAATAACAAATTCACCGAGTGAGAAAACGGAAGTCGAGGAACCAAAGCAGAAAGAGATCAGAAAATATCATAGTGAGGAAGCTGCAAAGGAAGGCATGCTCATCAACAACCTTGGCAGTATGGAGGATTCACCTAATGCACCAACAAAGAGAGAAAAGTCAACGGTACACTTCTGGTCAATTAAGACGGAGCAAGTTTTGGATCTTGAAGGAAAAAAGAAAGGTCTCACGGAAAGGGGTGCATTTATGCTTCATGGTATGCAATATGGACTCATATATTCTCTCAAAGAGAAGCCACCAGAATCACTTCAACACTCTCCAATCCATGGCCGTACAGTTTCAAGGACGAAACATTTTCAAGAGGAGGGGTATGATATGATCATGAGACCATCCAAGAAGATCATTGAGCCTTGTTCAACAAGAACAAAGTTGAAGATCAATTCTTCCAGCCAAACAACCATTTGCGATACATTCCATTTTGCCAAAGGAGGTTAATCTAGTTGTTAGCTTTAGGTCTAACTGGTTTAAGAGCTTCCAGAATTATGTATGGCAACCAGGTGTTGTTTCTACTAAGCCAAAAGTGAAGAAATGATACAGCCCATGTTGCTTCTCATCAGCAAAATTGGACCAAGGAGTGAAAGAGAGAGAAGTTCAAGGATGCACTTATTGGGCTAGTTCAAGAGATTATGGGAAAGGAGCGCATAGAAAATTCTATTGGGGATGTTGTCTACCAAGTCCAGTCCATTTCGAGCCTAATTCAAGTCCAAGAAAGCCCAAAATAATCATTTTATTTTGTGGTCAAAAGAGGGTGACGAAAATAGCGTTCAAATCACCTTGGGAAGAGAAACATGCACCAAGGGTTGAATCTTCATTTAACGTACTATCTTTATTATCTTTAGTTTCAAGAACAATTAATACTTGGCTTTGTTACCAAGTTTCTTATCCCTATATAAACTCATGTAATCTCATTTGAGAATCATCAATCAATTTCCTTTTCATTTTATGAGTCTATCTCTTTGTTCTTTGTCTAGAACATTTCCTTGTTTCTTGGTGTGTAATATCCAACCAACAATCTCCTCTTGCTGGGCTAGTGAGTCATATCTATCAGCCATTGGAGTTGGGAATATCAGCAGCCTTCCGCAACTGTTGTGCGACCCCTCAATCCATTAAATCTCCCTTGTTGCACCTTTCACCTTGGCGAGTTTCTATCCTTTCTAATCCGGCTGAGTGATCCTCGAATTTGGGCGTATCACAGAGAAACACATAAAACTCAGAGATCACATGCTCAGATAAGTCATGGTCATGTACACACCTTAATTTAGAAAGAATAAAACAAAGAACAGCAAGAGCCAAGCCTTCTAGCCACCTCCAAATTTCACTCCACGTTCAGATCTCCCTTCCAACGCTCAAAACACACCAAAATAGGCCTAGAAACCTTCAAGAGAACCTCCAGGAACTCTCAGACACTTTCAGGGACCTTCAAACCAACGATTTAAACCACTTCAAACCGACGATTTAAACTAAACCGACTGAACCAAAAATTGTTGGTGTCGACCGACACCCCTATGGTCAAAAAGAGTTATATTTGGCAATACATAACCGGTGCTCTCATCGTCTGCATGTGCAATATGATCCCGCCATTCACAAAGCCCCTGGAAGTCAACAACTACTAAGTAAGCTTCATATGGTAATATGGAAAGGCAGATGAACTTCTTGGATCATGAATTGCAAACATACCGCAACAATGGAAAGTTGAACTGCATTGAGACGACCTGTCTGAACCCTAACAAATACCAAAATGGAAACACAATGACAGATTAGTTTTAGTTAATAGGCCATGCATAAGGATTTAAAATCTAATAGGGTACTGCTCTTCCATATAAAAGCAAGAAAGCAATTGACCGAACAAAGAAAATGTACTCCAGGAAACAAATAAAACTAAAGCAAATATTTTCTTTCATGAGGGGGACAATAAGAAACAAACCCATTAATTTGAAGATATGAATCCCCAGTCAAAAGCACTTTCTCATATAGTTGCATGCACACATCATAACTGCGTTTGTAAACCTGTTAGCATAGGTACCTTCGTCAATATGATTCTCAAAAATTTGAAGACGACCATGAACATAACAGAATACCTAAAATTATAGATATAAATGAATTGATGTCTGATCTTCATGCGCCAACAACCATGTAATAACTTATTACACAGACCGATCGAGAATGAAGAATAAATTTATGTTTAATAAGCCATGCATAAGATTTCTGTTAATAAGCTCTTCGAAGAGCATAATGGTATGTTAAGTTTCTGTTTAGTTAAAACTATTGGGTGAAAGCAAAGGGAACAAGAGTCACGCCCCTTATTTTGGGAGGAATCTTGTATGTTTTAAATAAGGTTAGGTGTTTGTTTATAGTATCCTCTATACTCAATCAGTCACTCTTGAATCAAAATCTAAGAAAGGAAAAACATTTAAGATTGTTACCTCTATCAGAGGAGAGTCGGATTGCTCATTCTCCTTTGCCTTTATGTGCAAATCTATTTGCATTACATCATAAATGTACAAAAGATAATGGGTATCTTCTCTAGCATATCTGCCATCACATGCAAATGTGTGAGCTGAGATCAATTAATGCAAAAAAAATAATGAAAGAGACTAGACAGAGAATATACTAACCTTGTCATTACATCCGGAAGGGGTCGTATTCTCCAGTCTGCATTTTGGTACCTGCAGCCAAGTAACAAACAGAAATTGAACGAAGAGCGAGAGGATGATAATGCACACAAAGAATAAAATTTAATCGAGATGGGATTGTTATGCACTCTTTGTTTGTATCAACTCCACAATAATGATTCAGAAGAAACTCGAGACTCTTTCTCTCCAGCTTTAGAACCCTTGCAGCCTGACAGAAAACAAAATGTACTTCTTAAGATTTTAAGAATACTTTAGAGCATAAAAGCCTTCAAACTAAATCTATCGTTTCTACCATCTAAAGCATACACAAAAACAAAGAAAGAGTTTCATTATATTTAATAAATTCTCTTATTTCTTCTTCATTACCAAAATGTGTTGTGTTAAGGTGATCTCCTGCGCCTACAAGAAACATGGCTTTGTGAAAACATAATAACTAGAAATCAAACCTGTCCTGTGTCAAAAAGATGCAGACATAAATGCCGAAGTCCCGATGAAGCCAAATAATATCCGAATCTACTCCATGCATTACCTAGTCAAATTAAATGTTATCATATTGCTTTACTTATATTCTAGGAATTATAGAAAAGAGTTATGCGAGTTTTAGAGAAAACCTTTTTCTTTTTAGGGCCTTTGAAGAGTTCCCTTAGATAAAGGACCAATGTGATCCCAAAGCTTGAATGTATCAACATTATAATCCTCGGTCCTGGTAGAGATTTGCATCAAGCATGTTAATCCTTGAAAAGATCTATACTGATTATGCTCCAGATCAACCTACAAAAGGAATAAAAGACAGTAAACTTAGCGAGAAAAATAAACAAGATATAACAATAAATATGGAAAGAGACACCACCGTCACTAACTCATAAACGAATACTGGGGAGAGCATATATACACAAAATTCGGACAACGTCCTATTTCTCCCTTGGAACTATCATATCTTACCAGATCCACTCCGATCTTTGACCTCGTTCTATATCTCCCATAAACTTAAGTGCTCCATCAATTTCTACCCGAATTTATAGTTTTATTGCTATGTCCCAATCAATCTGGGTTTAGACGGTTTTGAAGCTAAACCCGATATAAATCCACAGAAAACGGTATGAAACCAATTTATATATAACCCGACTAAGATATATAACCCGACCCATCATGTTCTTCACTTCTAAATCGAAAAATTCCCAAATTTGTTTTGTAAAAACCCTAAACCAGAAGAACAAATCATAAACAGTTTTAAGGTAAAGAACACTAAATTGTTTCAGAGAGTAAAATGCATTGTATTCTCCATGAAGGAGCTCTTGAATCTGCAGATACACAATTTCTGGATTTTTTTTTCTGGATCGAGTGCATATTGATCTCTCTACAAACGGATCAAAGACAATCACAAAGATTTATGTTCATGAGTGGAGCTTCTTGGCCAACCCCGACCCATCATCATCATCATCATCTCATTACCCACTTTCACCTCCCTAAATTATTCACTCAAGAACAACAACAATCCCTTGGATCTCTCGATCCATCCGCAAATTTAGAATTTTTTTAAGAATTGATCATTTGGTTCAGCTAAAAATCTAGTCCTTTGATCTGGATTTAACACTAAGACTCATCATTTCAGCAGAAGCGGAGGACACCGTCGGTGGCGAAACCATACGTTGGCTGCTCATCCTCTTCCTTCATGTTTGATGCAACCATCTTCGGAAGGTAGATTTCACTTTGTCTCTTTCGTTGATTTCGTGATCGATTTGAAAACAAAACAAAATAGAGCAGATAACATGTGAGACTAAGCTTATGTGTAATTGACTAAGATTATGTAATTGATTATTGTTTTTTTATGATTGTTTGCAGGGTTTTGAATCCACTTCTCTAAAATGAAAAGAAAAAAAACGAGAAGAAGAAGAAGATAAATTGATGTGGGAATTTTTTATTTTAAAGTTTTCTAGGTTTAGTTTTGTAATTGGGTTGAATTTTGGTTTAATCTGGTTAAATGAGTTTATTAGTTGGTTAATCATATAGTAAACCAACACTAAACCGTGTAAACCGAGGTTCATGGAACAATAGATAATATCTGATATTCCGAAGGAGAAATAGCAATAGAACTCTGGATTCGGGTAGAAATCGATGGAGCAACTAAGTTTGTGGGAGATATAAAACGAGGTCAAAGATCGGGGTAGATCTAGTACGATATGATAGTTTTGAGGGGAAAATAGTACGTCGTTCCACAAAATTCTCATTCTTATTACAGCCTCCACCAACAATATTGTCACATTCCAAGAACGCATTGGATATTAGACTAAAAAGGAAATGAGAGGAAGGATAATTACAGCAAACTCTTCAACACTTTGCAATGTGGCAGCTAATTCCTTTAGATCTTTCACTTCTTCAACAAACTTAAATGGAGTCTCTTCCAATGGGAGAGGCTTAACAGGTTTCATCTCTATATGATTTTTATCCACAAAGTCCATCACCGAAAGTTTATCCTGCAAAGTAAATCACAATCAGGAGCATGCAGGAAGATGCTAACACAATGAAAAAAAAAAAAAAAACTAACCTAAACAATTAATCAAAGAGTATAGTTCCAGCCTCCACATATTAGACCGAAACAGCAAAAATTGAAGTCGAAAATGAAACAAAACAAAGTATTTCTAAAAGACTAACCAATGGATGAATGAATCGCAAACCATCCTCACTCCTCTCCAAGAAAACATGCTCGAAAGGTTTATTTGCATTGTTCACCAAAATCTTATACTCCTCTTGAGGCTTGTTTATCGTTGGCATATGAAAAGAAACCTTGGCCTTGCCATGTTTCGAACCAGCAACTACTTTCTCTGAATCTCCTCCATCTTTAGATTCCTCTTGAACTCATCTATGGTGTCCTCAAATTTCTCGAGAATCGCATCGTTCACGTTGACAAGCCAGTCATCACCGTCAACAAATCTAATCGATTTCTTATCATCGATTGTCTCAAGAACACACTGCAAGGTCAGAGTTATCTCATCAACTGGACTCTTGAATTCGTCGGAACTGTAGAGAATTTGGACATCTCTGTTCGTTGGAATCGTACGAGAAATCGAAGATACTTTTGATGATCCTTGCTCATTTCTGGTTGATTTGGCTTAGGGTTTTAGAAACGCCATCGGAGCAACAAGAGAAGTAAGTGTCTTTACTTAGGAGATTACTGATATGCTCAAATTAAACCCTATAGCTACTCTCTCAAATTAAGAGATCATTGCAGTACTTAGGGGTCGAATTCCACAAGGACTCAAGACTACACAATAAATTATAGAGTTTTATGATTACGCTAAACAGATTAAGTTGAATGAAAAATTAAGAAAAGAAATGGAAAATATTAAATGAAAGTGTTGTAAATTTAGAAGATCAAAAAGCTAAGTCTAGGAAATTTCTCAGGAAATTACAAAATATTAAATCAATAATTAAATAGGATTCAAGCAATTAAAAATCATATCTAGAACACTAAACACAATTGTAAAATAAATCAGTTTTCACTTCAAATATTATCTAAATATAAAACCAGAAAATCCAAATCTCTTTGTAAAATTCTAGGTTAAAAATCAGCTTTAAAAACATGTTTAGATAAGTTCACAAAATCACTAAATCAAATCTCTTTTCAAGAAGTAATTTTGCTCATCAAAAGGTTTTGTGAGGAAAATCAGTTATATTCTCATATCAATTTATTTTCCTAGGTTATTAATTCTAGATGGTCAATCAATGATTAATAATGAAGAACAACCTATGATGAAGATCTAGAAATATAATGAATCCTAAATAAACAGATCTAATAAATCATAAAATCCCTGTGAAAAACCCTAAACCTAAAAAGCAAACTACTCAGACATATTCAATGAAAAACAAAACATCTTTCTGAATAATAAGCAATTGAAATTAAAAGAGTAAAGAGGGAGTTTATGAATTCTTCTCTCAATGCAGTTCAGATCTCTGTCCAAAGCTCTCAAAAACTCACAGGGTTGCAGAAAAAATAAAACTTGCTAGAATAAAACTTAAGGGTTTCTCAAACCTAAAAATACTATATATATATATATATATATATATATATATCCTAAAACACGTCAGGAACTTGTGTTGCAATTGTAGAAGACTTTGGGCAACTTTTTAAAATTTCCAAATTTGTGATTCTTCATCTGCTAAAAAGGGTGTCGATCGATGCTCCTAAGTGGTGTCGATCGATGCCCTTGTTTTGATCCGAGTCCAAATTGATTCTTCAAGATTTATGCTCCAAAATGATCCAAATTGCTCTATTTTGCTCTATCCATGCCAAAATCCTAAAAAACCTGTAAAGACTCGCAAAGAACCTAAAAACACATCAAAAGACTCTAAAAAACTCTTTTTATATCATTGTTAAAAACCACAAAAACCATGATATATCAAGTACCATTCATTTTAACCTTAATCATGATAAGGACTTCTAGTCTTGTGGATAAGCACCTAGTCTATATTGTGTGAAATCAGTAGAAATTGGGATTTGTTTTGGATAATAGACCAATCACAATAAGGGGAAAATCAACTTAGATGCCAACTATTTTTTAAAATCCGTAATATATGTTTTCGAGTATTATATGTTTAAACATTTTATACAGAAAAAAAAAAGACGGTTAAGTTGGCGACTTATATGGTAGAAGGTTATAAATGAATTAAGCTTCCTAGAAACCATAGTCAACACCTATCAATTGGTTCACATAGAAGCAAAGACCGGTTTGAGTTGTCTTTTGAGCAGATTTCATTATTTCAACGTACGCCATTCAAAGATAGGATCCAAGATCCATGCCTACTGATTTATCTTTAAACATGTTGATTCCCTCTAGGTATTTTAAATGTAGAGTAGATGCTTTTTAGTCGAAAGATAAAAGAGATAAAGTGGTGTAAGATGAAACCTTAGAGATGAGCTGGTTTGGGGCAAAAGCTTATCCTCAGGTAGGATCTGCTTTATATACAAAGGCATTTGTTTTGATTTAGTCGATGACATGTGTTGCTAATCTAGGTTTCGATGAGAATTTACTATTTGAGAGTGACTCTAAACCCTCATTCAGGCAATTAAGAAAACTAAAATATGGTGGAGGTTATATATGGAGTTACGTTCACAAGTGAGATCTTGAGCCAAATGAGACGAAGTCTTAAGCCTGTACAATGTCTAAACGGGAGACAAAGAAACATGTGTTGATCTTAATGCGAAGAAGACGTCATCTTGTACTCTATATATTTTGCATATTTAGATCGTAGTACTCCCCCGGTCATCTTGTACTCTATTTTGCATATTTAAAAAAGGAGTTAAGCGTTCATATTGAAGACTTGGAAAATCAACTTTAAAACAAGGGAGAAGAGTTAATTTCTATATATCTGTGATCTTGAACAAATCCGGCCGAAAAAGAGTAAAGATGTAGGAACACGGAACAACAAAGCTTGATCACATTTTGACTATTGGAAGAGTGGTACATCAGCCCCAAGGTTTTGGTTACAAAGGTAATGAATCAAGCTCTAAAACTATATTTGTTTCATGTGGTATTATGCAAGATACTATCAAGAACATACCAAGAAAATCCCAAAATAAGTTAACAAGGGATAAGATAGCAAATGCATATCAACATAGTCACCAGAATCATTTTTCGACTGAGAAATCAAAGAGACACAGCTTTGATACTAAACTGACGTAGCGGAAGCTAAGCTAATACAAATTTTATTTACTGAGAATATCTAAGATCAATGCCTTCTTGGATTCATTGAGATCTCCTGAATCTATTGAAAACAAGGATTTGAGAATACTTTTCTCTCAAAAGCAGAAATCAACTTCATAATACAATAGGTCTAAATAGTCTATTTATAAGAAAACCATAAAAATCCTAAGTAATCTCTGAAATATTCTAGACACTTTAAAAGATAAATCATATAATTAATAATAATTAAAATATAAATAAATGGAAATATTCTTAATTATGGGATGCATCAGTTAACCATGTGTTATTTTGTCCCATTTTTATCTCGTAGATCTAATTTTATTAGACAATTTAAATCCGCAAATAGTGTGGCTCCTAATCTGATTAATAAAATTCATATATTAAAAAATCTAATTAATGTATTAAATTATTTATAACATAAAATTTGATAAAGAACAGGACTTTTTTAAAAAAATCGATAAACAGACTTCTATTTTGTGAATTCTATATATATTTTAATATGTTTTACGAATGTTAGTAATTTAATACACACGTTATAATAGGACTAGTATAATACTTTTCAAAGTCACTGATATTGTTGCTGACAGCCAACAATAATATTTAACAAAGGATCATTTGCGAGTATGACAACGAAATGGCCGACCATGTCTTTCATTTATTCATTCTCTACTACACTGCAAACTATACGCACGTATTTAACCCATCAGTCAGGACATGGTTGGATTTATCGTTTTTGATTTCTCGTCAATATTATATAGTGTACAGTATATACGCTTTTCAATGCTCTTTGGCAAATTTTGTTATTGTCATTCATTCTCCTCCAATTTGTGAAAACAAAAGGGAGGAAAAGTCATTTTCCAATTGTTTTCAAATAATTGGGATGGTATATTGGAAAGTAGATAAAATACGCGGTGCAAACAAAAAGAAAGTTTATTCTCCGATAGTTTTCAAATATTAGTTAGGATAGTATGTTAAGAGGATAGACAAATTATGCAGCAAAAATACGATCGAACTGTCGAAGTCATTTCAGCCACGTTGTGGTGTTCCAATTTTTTGTTTTTTGACACTCCTTATATTGTTTAATCTTTTTCAACATATTGTGTATCAACTATCAAAAAAAAAACTATCAAGAATTGTTTTGATTATTTTATATATAAATATTGATTTACTAACTCGGATAGCATTATCTTATTTGTGCATTTTTTTTTTGCATGTTATTAAATGTTAGTTTGTATTAGTTCTTATCCAAAGTAATATGATAATTTGTCCAAGTGTCTACAGTTTAAGTAAGGGTGTCAAAATGGGTAAAAACTCATGGATTTATTCATCCCCGTCTCAACAATTTTTTGGTCCCTTGTCATATAAATTTTTTAGACCCTTTTCAACATAATTTTTTTTTTCCATTTTTTTGGACCCAATTTGTTTAAAGTTTTTTGAAAAAAAAAAGTTTGTCCCATAGTCACCTCCCCTCACGCCCTAGGTATGAGCCGAGCCTGTGTTTACTTTATTTGTCTATTATTTTAACAAGTATGGGTTAAGTTTTTATATCCATATAAATAAATGAGTTTTGATAGGTTTAACAGGGTAAATTCATTAGGGTTATGGGTTACCCATAGATTAATCGAAAAAAACAAAATAATATATATAAAAAATATAATATATATATTAATATATATATATATATTATGTATATATGAAGAATGAAAAACAAAAAAAAAATATTATATAATATGTATATATGAAGAATGAAGACTATGAAGTTAAAGAATCTGACTGGATCATTTACAAAAGATTCAAGTGTTTTTTTAATTTTAAATTAAAAATAGTTTTATTTTAAATTAAGAATGACTTTTTTATTTTGGTTTTATAGATTTTTGGTTTTAGGATTTTAGGATGTTCTTTCTATTTTAATAACTAGATATTATTTTCTAAAAATTGAAAACTTTGGTTGGCTTTATAATTTATTTTATATAATATGTTAAGAATTTAATGTTAATTATTTTATTTTATTTATTTATATATGAATAATCCATATAACTCATTTAGTCATTAAATTTTATATTATTGGTTTCAGTATATAAATTCAACCTATTATAATAAATGGGTCCGGTTGAACCCGCCTACGAAAATCTTGAACTCACGTGAGTATGGGTAGAATCGGGTCGGGTTATCCATCTTGACAAGTTCAACCGGTCACCGGTGTACCAAAAAGACTTTTATGTTCAAAGAGACGCATAGAGGTACGTCGACCAGAAAAGCTGAATTTTCCCAAACAATTTTAATCCAGATCTTATTTCCTCTAATATTTCATGTACTAGTAATGTTGAATTATATATATGGTCCTAAATTCTAATAATGTATATCCATAGTCAGAAACTCAGAATCATTTAAAAGATATAAAAGAGAATTACAACCACATAGTTGATTTGAAAATATCTAAGAGAATATAATCTCTTCTTTCTTTTTAAAGGAACATAATCTAGCCCAATTAATTGTAATATTATTACTTCCATTCCAATAAAAGAGTACAGCTCATTGGGAGTTATTCTTATCTTTGCCGCTTTGCCACGCCATATATATATATATATATTTTCTTAATAGTAAGCACTAACTAATAAAGAAACCAATAAAAATATCTCCTTGATAGTGATAGAGTAGTATTAATTATCCATTGTGGGGCTATAAATAGAGACCTTTGAGATCCAAAGTTTATCGTCAAAGCAACCAAACACCTAAAGCGAGATTCAATAGAAAAGAAAGAGATTTACAAAAAAAAGATATGGCAGGACTCATCAACAAGATCGGAGATGCACTCCACATTGGAGGAGGCAACAAGGAAGGTGAGCACAAGAAGCACGAAGAGGAACACAAGAAAAACGTCGGTGAGCACAAGAGTGGCGAGCACAAAGAAGGTATCGTTGACAAGATCAAAGACAAGATCCACGGTGGAGAAGGCAAAAGCCACGACGGAGAAGGCAAAAGCCATGACGGTGAAAAGAAAAAGAAGAAGGACAAGAAGGAGAAGAAACACCATGGCGATGGTCACCACAGCAGCAGCAGTGACAGCGACAGCGATTAAGGTACTTTAATTTCACTACTTTTTTTAATCATACATCTTCAACAAATACTATTTACTAATAAGTCTTGGATCTTGAAAAAAAAGCTACGTATGATTTAGTTGTCGATCTAATAAGTTGAATTTTTTACTGAGTTGTTAATCATGAACAAATATACTCATAAGCTTTGGATCTTGGAAGAAATAATTCTTGGATCTTGAAAATGAAAAATTTTAGATCTTGAAAACTCTATTTATTAAAGTGTTATATAGTCTATATATATATATATATTTATATATTTATTTTGTTAAAAATATTCAATAATTGCTGTATTTTTGACTTGTAGGTAAGAAAGTGAAGAGAATCGTTTAAATAAAACAGATCTGCTTCTGAGTATTATTGATTAAGTCTGTTCCTATCCTCTTAGAGACAGGTTTAAAGAAAGGAGAACCGTGCATCTGTCTTCGTTTGTTGTGTTTCTGCTTTTGTCATGTTGAGAAGTTTAATTTTAAATTAATAAATCCATGTATCCTAACTTGTTGAGAATAATTTTAAGAAGATCTAAACTCGTTGATAAACAAACAACTGATCAAATCATAGAAGTCGATGTTAAGAACAAAAAGACGTTAAATAAAAAAGAAATCAATACTTTCTTTGAAGTAGTAAAGTAACGTCGCTACTCGTAAGTCGTAACTAGATCTAATCGGCTAATCCTCCTAGTGGTCGACAAAAAAAAAAAGAGAAAACAAAAAAAAAGGATCTAATCGTAGTTGAATGGTCTAAAACCAGTCTAAAATAAGGGAATAAGAAACCCAATTCAAAAATTATACAGTAAGCTTATTCTTTGTTGACCCAATGGATGTAAATGGCCTGCTTCTTTTTCTTATATATTCCACAAATACTCATCAAATCCATACTAGCATAAGATTTACAAAACCGCTAAGGGCAATATGGTGTTATATAGTTTTCATAGTTAATGCCTTGAATAGAAGGTTATATAATTTGAATGTGAGTTTGTGGTAAATGTTCTTCATCTATTTCCATGTGTGGAATATCGCTGCGTGTGCTATCACTTCTTGGGAATAGATGGAGCTTCCGCTGAGTAGATTCATGTCCAAGAGAACAAAAAATTGTGGGAATGCTTTATTCTCGGGCAAACTCTACTTTGATAGTTTGATCCTCCATCTCAACGCATGACACAACATTGTGCATGGTATTTAATTTGTAACAACCAATATATAGACGTGGCTGTGTTTGAAGACAGAAGGAAACACTCTCTTCTGAATCCCAAACTCTTTCACCAGAAATTGGATTCTTAATATATTAGTGTCTTTGACAAATTGAAGGTCAAACCATGTTCGTAGCAAAGTGTGAAACATTGTGCCAGTTAAATCCGTGTTTACATATTCAATTTTTTTTGTCACTTATTTAATTATATCAAAAGAATACTTCTCTATATACTTAATCTATTTTAACGTAGAGTAACTTTTTTTTTAATGAAATTTGAGATATGTTTGTATTACAATATACGAACAGGAAACAATGTACCATGATCTTATTAAATCTTTATCACACAGGTGATGCCATAAAATATTGGTACGCTTTGACCACTCCTACAACTGCACCAGCCACAACCACCATGGCTGCCACACCCTCAACTACTCTCTTCCTCCATAATCTTTGCCTCAATGAGCCAAACTTACTATGAAATTCACCTGCACAGTTTGGTGAATTTCTCATATCATCATCTACTTTAGAGTGTGATGTGGCTCTTTTCAAAGCAGCCAAGGGACCAGCTGCTATTGGGTTTGTCTTTGGCATTATCACATACAAAACTCCCTTTGAGAACTTTGCACGAATCTCATTTCTTCCGCAATTTTTTGCAACTTTTGTTTCTTTCCTGAACCTAATTGATTTGTTTTGGTCTACCGAACAACCTCCTGTTATTGTAAGTATACCACTGTTGTTGATCTGTATTTTAAGATGCTCCTTCTTCAAACCTATACAAACCCCAAGTCCATTTTTCAATAATAAAAAGTATAGTATTTGGTTTTTTTCTTTAGGTCACCCTACATTGAATTAAATAATTAATCTTGTGTCCTAAACTGAAAATACTATACATATATTTAAAACTGTATATTTTTATTTTATTATTCGTTTGATAAAATAACTCTAAAACTAATATCCGATTAATCTTTCCTAAATTTTCGTTAGACACTAGGTACTCCATCCCTAACGTCCGACTAACACCTTTCAAAATTTTGAACAAAGTTTATATACGATTTGTCTACATTTCTAGCTAGATTCAGCAATATTAACCAAATAAATTAAATGAAATCAAAGAAAACGAGAAGCAGTGTACCAATGTGGAAGCAAAGTATAATTACAATATCTTTGGAGAAAGTGATAAACAAATAGCAATGTGGAATCTGTTATGAAATTTCAGTTGAAAAAGAGATTTCTGTAGCAAATTGCAATGCAGCTTTTCAATATATTAACTATAATATAAGTTTTTTTCTTTGGTAGAATTGAATATATAACAATTACTTTTTTTTTCAACCATCAGAAAAATTATGTTAAAAGTTTTTCTATCAAATCATGTGAAATAAAAATCAGAATGTATAATCGAAATGCTAATTTTACAGTAATTATGAACGAAAGATTAATGTACCTGATGGAAGATGTAGCTCAAGAATGTCGATGTCCTCTGTTCTCTTCCATCGACAAAATGGTTCGATTTCATCGTAAAAGTGCATGGATCCAACTTCCATATTTAGTGCCATATCTTTCCAAAATGTCAATGAAACAAACAAAATATTGCTTAGAATCTCTCTCTAGTTTATAATTTTGTTGGGAATGAATGATTGATGATTGTGAAGATGACCCATATAATTACTTCTTTTTATATTATTTTTTACGTGCAAGGAGTTTCTCTTCCAGGATTTCCTATGTATTAAATGATTCGTTTACTACCCATAAAGATTTGCTTTAAATCTTTTAATTTAATTATCTCTTTGTAGTTGTATCTTATATAGTTGGTGTTCCTTCACGTATCTTATATAGTTGGTGTTCCTTCACGTGCACAAATCTTCATATATGTGGTTCTAGAGATTCTTTATTCTTTTCATGTTCCCTATTTAAAATATTGCGCTTTATTATCGTTTTAGGAGCTAGACCACACTTTTTTGTGTTTTTTTTTGTTTTGCTAAAGGGTATTCTATTAAAAATATATGTCCAATGGGCTATTTCCGGATATAAGTCCATACAAAATCCCTTAATGGTCCAGTGGGCTATTTCCGTTACATCAAACCGAACTAAATCAATGAAATACAAAACCAATTGGGTTTACAAATCGAACCAAACCGAATTCTGAAAACCCTAATCTACAAACGTAGAACATGCTGTAACCGCCGTCCAACAGAGCTGCGGATGCTTACCGGATCAGGACCTCCGGTAAGCCTGGACGACATTAGCCGAACGGAGATGGTGATCCAAGATCCATTTCCATCCCGCCACCGTAGAGCCGCGTTGAGGAGGAGGAAGAGAATCGAGCCCGTCGTCGTCGTCGAGGAGAGTTCTTGCTTAGTCGTGAGGGAGAAAGACAGTAGGGAGTAGATAAAGAGACCTTCGACGGTGGCTTAGCCTCGCCGGATCGGAGTCTACCTCCCCTATCGAGACCGATCCAGCGAAACCTCCAGAATCTCCGATCCCAGATCTAACTGTCTTTCTCACCCGTTCCTCGCCGTGAATCTCCTTCTCCCACTCTGCGCCGCTATTCCGCCGATAGAGCTCTTACCAGTGGAATCTCGCAGATGCTTCTCCCTTCCACTGCCCCCCTTGATCTTGTTTCCATGGTGTCGCCGAGAAGATGCGGAGTCGCGGATGAAGCGCCATGAGCCGTAGGGTCCTCATCATCACCGGGATTGATAGAGGACCTGCCGTCGGTGCAAGTGGTTGTGATCAAAAGAGAGAAGTTTTTGGAAGAGAAAAATCGCCGCGAGTGAGTATCACGCGCTCGAGTTTTTGTGTTAGGGTTTTCTTCCGATTTCTATATGGTTTTGATGTTGTTTTCTCTTTTCTAGTGAATTTTTGGCTGCTAAAAAATTCCACGTTAATTTGAGTAATAGAGACAATTGTAATCTGATGAATCTCCGTGAGTCGGAGGTGTTGTATTCAATCAATATATAGAGTATGTTACAAGATAAGGACAAATATATACCAAATAATATGCGATATACATAAAGCATAGATATTTCTATATCTACGCTAACACCTCCCGCAGTCCGAGCCGGTGACTTGTGAGCGTCCAGATTAGATTGAAAATCAAGAAACAACAGTGGTGCGGGAAGACCTTTGGTAAAGATATCGGCATATTGATGCGACGACGGGACATGGAACACCTTCACGGGACCAAGAGCAACCCTTTCACGAACAAAGTGAATGTCAATCTCAATGGGTTTCGTACACTAATGCTGCACCGGGTTCGCAGAGAGGTAAACGACAATGACATTGTCGCAGAACGCAACCGACGTCTTTGGAAGCGAAATGTGCATCTCAAGCAGAAATTACGTATCCAGCTCAATTCAGCAACTGCATTAGCCACACTGCAGTATTCGGCCTCCACACTGGAGCGAGAGACAGTGTGCTGTCTTTTGGAAGACCATGAGATAATATTGTCACCGAGAAAGACACAAAAACCAGAGGTTGATCGACGTGTAGACGGACATCTGGCCCAGTCGGCATCAGTGTATGCAGTGAGAGACAACGTAGGCCACCGATAAAGCTGCAGGTCGTGAGAGATAGTGCCCTTCACGTACCGAAGGATACGCTTCCAAGGCATTGAAGTATGCCTCACAAAGAGCATGCATAAAAAGGCAAACCTGCTGTACCGCATAGGAAATGTGAGGCTGTGTGAAAGTAAGGTACTGAAGAGCATCGGCCAAGCTTCGATACAATGTGGGATTAGAAATAAATGGTCCTTTAGTGACATCAAGTTTAGTTTTGGTGTCAACCAGTGTAAGGCAAGAGTTACAGTCAGTCATCCCTGCCCGATGAAGAATGTCCGCGGCATAGTTCTGCTGATGAAGAAACACCCCTGTCTTTGTGCGTATGATGGATGCCCAGGAAATGGTGAAGAGGACCAAGATCAGTCATTGCAAACTCAGAGTGTAAAGAGGTGATGATCGATGATAAAAGTGACTGAGAGGACGCGGTTAACGCAATATCATTAACATACAAAAGTAAGTATGCAACATCATTACCACGAGTCATGACAAAGAGGGAGGTGTCAGAGACGCTCTGACGAAAACCGACAAGACGAGTATAGGTCGAGAATCGCTCATACCAAGCACGGAGAGCTTGTTTTAAACCATAGAGGGAGCGTTTCAATAGACACACATGATCAGGTTTACTGGCATCACAGAACTTTGGCGGCTTATGCATGTAGACCGTCTCCTTGAGATCACCGTGGAGGAACACATTTTTGACATCAAGTTGATGGAGAGGCCAATCCTTCGCGGTTGCAACGCCTAGAACAGCACATATAGTAGCAGGTTTCACCACTAGACTGAACGTTTCATCGCAGTCAACACCAGGTTGTTGAGATTTCCCATTAGCGACTAAGCAGGCTTTATAACGAACCAGCTTTCCTGTAGAGTTAAACTTGTGCTTGTACAACCACATACACCGAATCACATTAGCAAACTTAGGTCGTGGTACAAGTACCAACATTCCCGTTTTAATAAGAGCATCATATTCCTCCCCCATGGCAGGGTTCCAATTGGGATATTTGGCTGCATCTATATGAGATTTTGGTAAAGCGGATACGATTGTGGTGTGAAGACATAGGCGAGATTGTGGATTTTTGATGTCGTGTTTACCACGAGTCATCATAGGATGTGTGTTTGTGACTAATGGTTCAGGTGGTGCGGGTGGAGACGTGGTTGCCAAGGAAGGTGAGGGATCGTGAGTTGTCGTAATAGGAACTGTCGATGGCACTGATGGTGGTAAAGCATGAGGAAGAACAATTCGAGGAACCGGCAGTAATAGTACAGGCGGCTTCGGTCGGACAGACGCTGCAGGTTGATGCGCAAAAGGAAAGACTGTTTCAACAAAAACCACATGTCGAGAGATGATTATCTTCTTCGTGGCCATGTCAAGACATCTATAACCTCGATGGTCAGAAGGGTAGCCAAGAAGTGTACACGCAGTTGATCTTGTTTTTTTTTTGGGACAAAAAAATTGTCTTGTTTGTATTGGATTTGATCCCCGAAGTAAATAGTTTTTTTTTTTCTATATCAAAAACATACCTTGCATGATTTCTACCGTAATTATGCCTAAAATGAAGAAAATAATGTTTTTTTGATCAATCATCGAAGCAAAATAATTTCCATTATTTTGCCAGTTTTCATTTGACTTTTAAAAATTTATAACATCTGATTTGAATGAATATTCACATTTTCTTTGAATTACCGATAAAACTTTTATCTCGGTCTTCTTCGGACCAAAATCTAGTAGTATATTAGGTAATATTCCGCACATATGTGCGGGTTGTTGTAATTGTTATGCTAATTTATTTTAGTTTATGTAATAATCATAAAACTATGAGATTTTTCTGAGAATATTTTTTAATAAAGTTTTTTAAAATGATATTTCTGAAAAGTGGTACTGAAAAAGATGTATTTTTGAAATTTTCCCAAAAAATACATACATAACAAATAAGGGGAAAATTCCTAAAAAAAAACTCATCTTATTTTTATTTGGACGTTTAATACCCAATACTTTTTGATTGGAACAAAAATATCCGATGTATTAAATTGATATCAAATAAAACATTATTTTTTAAAGATTGGAAGAATCGTATACATGAGTTAACAGACGTTAACCTATGTAACGGAATTGCTAAACCGGGTTTCAATTTCAGTCACACGGTTTTAGATAGATATATATCGTCTGTTCGCCTAATTGTTTGACAACATTGAAGTAGTGTAGTGGTAACAGTTTAGTTTTGCAAACCAGCATGATTTGGGTTCGAACCACTCCTTAAACGATTTATTTATTTATTTTTTTTTATTTTAAACTCGAGAGTTCTTCGTTGGAAGAGCAGTACGAGTCTGAGAGTTTTTTGTTGTGATTTCCAGACCATAAATTCCGATGAAGACGACCAATATGGAGTAAGAGGATACTACTTTAATCGATGAAAACAACGTTTGATGCGTCGGTCGGTGACGAGAAGGTCGGACGAAGAAGCCTGCAACAAACGTACACAAATCAAAGAAAGTGAAGGATAAGAAGGTTGTGTCCGCCGCTGCTCCGAGGACTAAAATTGTTTCATATCCTCCTACTTAGAAGAGGTAATGAGATTATATTTAGTTTTCTTGTGTTTTCTGAATCCTGATTTCAGATTTTGAGATTGATTTTGGTGTTTTAATGTTGTTGTGATTTTCAGATAATAAAGGATGTGATTGTTAGGTAAACTTAGGTTGAAGGATCTCGCTGAAACGTGATTATTAACATTGGTGGTGGCGGCGGTGATTTAATAGAGGTTTTCCAAAAAAAATATAGAAGGTTGATACGCCCAAATTCGAGGATCACTCAGTTAGAATAGAAAAGATAGAAATTCGCCAAGATGCAAAGTGCAACAAGGGAAATTTGATGGATTGTGGGGTCGCACTGCAGTTGTGGAAGACTGCTGATATTCCCAACTCCAATCGCTGCTAGATATAACACACTAGTCCAACAAGAGGAGGCTGTTGCTTAGATATTGCACACCAAGAAACAAGAAAGTGTTCTAAACAAAGAACAAAGAGATATACTCATAAAATGAAAAGGAAATTGATTGATGATTCTCAAATGAGATTACATGTGTTTATATAGAGATAAGAAACTTGGTAAAAAGGTAATAAATATAGATAGTTGAATGGATAGTGTGTCAATAAATATAGATAGTTGAATGGAGACCCAACTATTGAAGTTTTCATTTTCAAGGTTTTCTTCCCAAGGTGAGTTGAACTCCATTTTCGTCACCGCTCTTTGACCACAAAATAAAGTGATTATTTTGGGCTTTATTGGACTTGAATTAGGCTCAAAGTGGGCTGGAATTGATATGTATTATCCCCAATATATTTTCCCATGCTCTCTTTGGCCACAATCTTTTGAGTAAGCCCATGAAGTGCATTCCTTAGCTTCCTAGCTTTTGCTCTCGTCATTGGTCCTTTAGGTAAAAACAATGGTTCCTCAGCCACAAGCTCCTCTGATTCAAGCTCAGCTACATGTTCCTCAGGTTCAAGCTCAGCTACAAGCTCATCCTCATTCGCTCAATCCATGGTCACATCATCCCCCTCCTCTTGAAAAGAGACCTCAAATCTGGATCATGTGCCACAAAAGGAACTAAATCAGAAATATTAGAGCTTGAACTCACATTGTACTTACCTTAAGACCAAGTTGGTAGGCATTTTCATTGATCTTTCTCTTGATCTTAAAGGGTCCATCAATTCTAGGCATGAGTTTTGATTTTCTTTGAGCTGGAAACGTTCTTTCCTCAAGTGAACCCACACTTGGTCTCCGGGTTTGAATACCATCTTGCGCCTTCCTTTTTTACCTTCTTTTGCATATTGCTTTGTCTTCTTCTCAATGTTTATTCTAGCTTTCTCATGGATATGTTTGTCAAGGTCAGCTTTTTTTTTCTCATCCAAGCTAGCTCTTTCACTCAGAGGTACATGGGTTAGATCCAATGGAGAAAAAGGATTGAAGCCATAAACGATTTGGAACAGAGAAAACTTAGTTGAAGAATGAACTGATTGATTGTATGCAAACTCAACATGTGGTAAACAATCTCCCCAAGTTTTAATGTTCTTTTTGTTCAAAGTGCGCAAGAGAGTAGACAAAGTTCTATTAACTACTTCAGTTTGTCCATCAGTTTGTGGATGACAAGTAGAGGAGAATAGCAACTTAGTCCCTAGTTTAGACCAAAGTGTTTTCCAGAAGTAACTCAAAAACATTATATCCCTATCAGATGCAATTGACCTAGGCACTCCATGCAAATGAACAATTTCCTTGAAGAACAACTTAGCAACATGCAAAGCATTATCAGTTTTGTGACAAGGTATGAAATGCGCCATTTTTGAAAATCGATCAATGACCACAAAAACTGAATCTTTACCAGTCCTAGTTTTAGGAAAACCAAGCATATAATCCATAGAAATATCATGTCAAGGCTGAGTAGGAGTAGGATGTCGATACTTTACCGTAATGTTGTTGATGGCATGACAATATACACACATGCGCCAAGAGCCATCCTTCTTAGGCACAAGGAGAACATGTACATCACATGGGCTTAGGCTCTCCCTGATGTAACATTTTTCAAGAAGTTCTCCAATCTGCTTTTGAAGTTCCTTTGTTTCCAAAGGATTGGTTCGATAAGCCGGTCGGTTTGGAAGTGACGCACCTGGGATGAAATCAATTTGGTGTTCTATACCTCTTATTGGCGGCAAACCGTTAGGGTTCTCTTCTGGAAAGATATTTGAGAACTCTTGCAAAACATCTATCAAATCACTCGGGAGCTCCGGTGCAAGGTCAGAAAATGCTATCAGTATTTCTTTATACACAAGCAAAAGCAATGGCTGTTGAGAGTACAAAGATTTCCTTACTTGACTCTCTTTGACAAAGAAGTTGAAGTTCTTAGGAGATACCTCAAGTTTTGCTGGTTTAATTTCTTTGTCTCGGCTTTTCTTCAATTGGACCTGGTCTTGATGGACCTCCAACGGAGTTAAAGGAACCAGAGTGATCTTCTTTCCTTTATGCTCAAAGGAATGCCAGTTGGTGTAGCCATCATGTATCGCCCTCATGTCAAACTGCCAAGGTCGTCCTAGAAGGATATGGCTTGCATCCATAGCAAGGACATTGCACAGGATCTCGTCTTCATATTGGCCGATGGTAAGAGGAACCGTGACTTGCTCCTTGACGTAGTGTTCACCCGTTTCATTCAACCATTCCAGTTTAAAAGGTTGCGGATGAGGTCTGGTCTCAAGTCCAAGCTTCCAAACAAGAGTATCACTAGCAACGTTAGTACAGCTTCCACCGTCAATGATTAAAGAACAAATTTTATTGTGAACTAAACATCTAGTGTGAAAGAGATTCTCCCTTTGTTCACGGTCATTGGACTTAGGTTGAAAGCTCAATGATCTCCTAGTGACCAGAAGTGTCCTTTGAGTTGGATATTCAAACTGCTCTTCCTCTTCGTCAAAGATTGGACCGAGATCTTCCTCTTTTTCTTTATCGTCTTCAAACTCGACTTCACCGTTGTCTAGAAGGATCATTACCTTCTGATTCGGACATTTGTTGGCATAATGTCCAAGTCCTTGACATTTGAAACACCGAATACAACTTGCCTGATTGTTGGTCTCGTCTGCCTTTCCTTTATCAAGACGAGCAAGAGCATTAGTCTTAAAACCTCAATTTGATGGGGTTGGAGACTTATCTTAATCTTGATAACTTGCTTTTGGAGCAAATGAAGGTTTAGAGAAACCACTCCTCTTGGTTTGTTGTTCCATTAGAATCGCCTTGTGCAACATTTCCTCCAAGCTTTCATATTCTTGAAACTCCATTATGTCCTGAATGTCCCGGTTGAGGCCTGCAAGGAATCTGGCCATGGTAGCTTCTAAGGTTTCATCTACATCTGTCTTGATCATTAAACTTTCCATTTTCTGGAAATAGTCCTCCACAGATTTGGTTCCTTGAAGCAAACGTCTGAGTTTTTGGTGGAGATCTCTGTGGTAATGAACCGGCACAAACCGTTTCCTCATCAGTGTAGTGAGCTCATCCCATGAAGCTATTGGTCTTCCACCTGTCTTTCTCCTGCATAACTCGATCATACCAGTTAATAGCATAGCCTATAAACTCAGTTGCTGCTAACCTAACCTTCTTGAGTTTAGAAATTTTTTGACAATCGAACATTAACTCCATTTTCCTTTCCTATTCTAGATAAACATCCAGATCGTTTTTACCTTCAAAGGTTGGAATTTTAAGTTTTAAACCACCTAAATTGTTATTTCGTGTACCAAAAGGATTAACATCACCTTGATCACGTTTTCTATGACTTCCTCTAGGTCGGTTGATGGATCGATCATCTTCTTCATGGAACTCCTCTTCTTCAATTTCATCCTCGGGCTGGTAAGTCCTCCTTGAACGTTCTCTCCTGGCTGCGGGTCTAGAACGAGTTTATTGATTGTTCTGAATCTCGTCGAGCCTATGGTGTAGTTCTTCTAGACCTGTATTCATAAGGTTAGTAATAGTGTCATTCAATGCTCTCATTTGCAAGTTAGATAGCCCGGCGACAGAATTCCCTGGCCGATCTCTTTTTCCATCACTTTCCATGGTTTCCTGAAAACTTAACACGAAAAGTTAGCATATAAAAAATCCTCACACACTCAAGTGTTTCTCTCAATTTTGGTAGGTCACTCAAGAGCTTTCTCCCTAAGTTCTAAGAGAACAAATCCAAGCAACCCAATGGAATTCCCAAGCAACAAGGGAAGAAGGAAGATAGAAAGACAAAAGGATTTTGTGAAATCTGTTTTAACCACTCCTAGGCTGGATTTCTCGTCAGCCAGCAGGATTTCTCTGCCACCACCTAGCCAAATGCAATTTTTTTTTTTTTTTTTTTTTTTTTTTTGTTTGTTTGTTTTGTTTTGTTTTTTTGAAAATAGAGATGACCTAGGTAAGGAGATGGCCTAGATTTATGATAGAAAGAAGAAGAAATATTTAGAAATGGAAGATGAGAAGATGAACAGACAAGTACCGGTTGAGTGGCTCTGATACCACTTGATACGCCCAAATTCGAGGATCACTCAGTCGGACTAGAAAGGATAGAAACTCGCCAAGGTGCAAGGTGCAATAAGGGAGATTTGATGGATTATGGGGTAGCACAACAGTTGCGGAAGGCTGCTGATATTCCCAACTCCAATCGCTGCTAGATATGACACACTAGTCCAGCAAGAGGAGGCTGTTGCTTGGATATTACACACCAAGAAACAAGAAAGTGTTCTAAACAAAGAACAAAGAGATAGACTCATAAAATGAAAAAGAAATTGATTGATGGTTCTCAAATGAGATTACATGTGTTTATATAGGGATAAGAAACTTGGTAAAAAAGCAATAAATATATATAGTTGAATGGATAGTGTGTCAATAAATATAGATAGTTGAATGGAGACCCAACTCTTGAAGTTTTTCTTTCCAAGGTGCCCTTCCCAAGGTGAGTTGAACTCCATTTTCGTCACCCCTCTTTGACCACAAAATAAAATGATTGTTTTGGGCTTTCTTGGACTTGAATTAGACTCAAAATAGGTTGGAATTGATAGGTATCATTCCCAATAGATTTTCCCATGCTCTCTTTAGCCATAATCTCTTGAGTAAGTCCATGAAGTGCATTCCTTACTTTCCTAGCTTTTGCTCTAGGCATTGATCCTTCAGGTACAAACAATGGTTCCTCAACTACAAGCTCCTCTGATTCAAGCTCAGCTATATATTCCTCAGGTTCAAGCTCAGCTACAAGCTCATCCTCATTAGCTCCATCCATGGTCACATCAAAGGTGTTATATAATGGGTTCGAACCCGGGTTCTGTTGTTGCAAAACCGGGTTCTGTTGTTGCAAAACTAACCTTATACCACTAGACTACTTCAATATATTCAAATAGTTATATAAACCGATTGTATATATCTATTTAAAACCGTGTGACTGAAATTGAAACCCGGTTTAACAATACCGTCACACAGGTTAACGTCTGTTAAGTCATATGTCTGATTCTTCCAATCTTTAAGAAATAATGTTTTATTTGACATCATTTTAATACATCGGGTATTTTTGTTCCAATCAAAAAGTATTGGGTATTAAACGTCCAAATAAAAATAAGGTGAGGTTTTTTTTAGGAATTTTCCCAACAAATAAGATGTATTTTTGATGTATTATGCAAACAATCAATAATACACTTTATTTATTCAAATCATACAATATCAAAATGTACCTTTTATTTAAAAATATTGTTAATGATAAACATAAAATTTTACTATGATATTCAAAATTTACCTAAAACATTTAATAACCAAATTCCAAAATTATTTTGAAGTATCAATTATATATATTCCTATTAAATCATATGAAATATAAGAAAAATCTTACAAAATATATAATCATACTTTTATTAGAAGAGTTACAATTATAATTTATAGTGTTTTTGAATGAAAATGAATTGAAAAAAATAGTCAATTCATTATTAATGTAATTTCAGTTACAATTTAGTAGTAAAATTTAGATTTAAAGTATAGATTAATGAACATATTACATTTTTATTTAATTAAAAATATATATTATTTTCTTAGAAATTAAATGCTAAATGGACCAATAAGGAGAGAGTGAAACCTTATAAAATCATATGAAATGCAATAAAAATTCCCAAAGATTAATTTAATTTTTAATCTCTTTATATTCACCTTAATTTAAGCTATATTGCTAGGTTAAATTCTAATGATTTCATCTTTGTAGTAAAATTTTGGAAATGGAATATCAAACTGTTTTTTATATATAGAAAATCATTAAATTACAAATTTTGAATTGAATAAACATTACAATGATCTTGATATAATTATATTTTGGATCACAAGAACTAAATATAATGATGAGTATAAAAAAAAATGTATCACAAATTTTTTGGAGGTAAGAGAGAGTTAAAAAATTTGATTTAATAATTCTACTATAATAGTTTATTTTGTTAAAACATTGCATACTTAAAAAATATATATATACATGAATGAATATGATTTCTTTAGCTTGAATCCCTCTCCCCCCCCCCATTAGGCTTTGATAGAAATTAGTATCGTTGAATCTGCATTGATAATTGTTTTTTCAGTCACCAAAATTTTATTATACATTTGTAATTGAAAATTAAAAATAATAAGAAGACAAAGAAGGAAGGAAGAAATACATCAAAACAAAGAACTAAAAATAAACAAAATATAAGAAAAATCTAACAAAATACGTAGTCACACTCTTACCATGAGTTATGAACCCATACAAGAACATCAACAAAACAAATAAATTATTTAGAATTTGAGGTATAGTGGATGATGATGTGAGAATGATTATTTATAGAATTTTAAGGGATGAAAGTTACATTTCTAAAATAAATTAATTAGAGGAGTTATGATTATAATTTATAGTGTGTTTGAATAAAAATGAATGGAAAAATAGTCAATTTATAATTAATATAATTTCAGTTATAACTTAGTAGTAAAATGTAGATTTAAAATATAGATTAATTTATATTATTACATTATTATTTAATTATAAATAAATATTATTTAAAAAAAAATTAAATGGTAAATAGACCAATAAGGAGAGAGTGAATTAAATTTATTGAATTTAGTGAAATTCTATTCGGGCTTCATATAATTCGTGTAAAGTCAAAGTTAGATAAATTGAGACATAAAATTTCTATACCGTTTGGATTGGTCTGATTGTTTAGTGAATTTCGGTTTGGTAAACCGTTGGGTAATTTTCCCCAGCCAGAAAGCATAAATCACAGATGGCATCTATGAAACGCTACCGTTTAAACGCGCTTTATCCGGATCCCACCATTTTCTTAAGCCTCCTAAGCTTCGTTCGTAATCCCCAATTCGAAACCCTAGCTAGCACCATAATTTCACCAGAGATCAAAAGATGGCTATAGCACGAACTGGAGTTTACGTTGATGATTACCTTGAGTGTAAGATCCACAATTTCGTAAAATATGCATTACTCGAAACTCTCAGTTCGATTTAGGGTTTTTTTTAATTCAATTCTGGAATCGTAAATTCGAATTCTTGTAGATGCCAGCACTTTCCCTGCAGAGCTTCAAAGACTTCTTAATACAGTTCGTGAACTAGACGAGAGATCTCAATGTGAGATCCTTATTACTAGATTTGTTCTCTCTTGCGTTATGTTTCTTTGTGGAATTGATTATGATGTTGTGTTTTTTGTTGTTGGAAGCGCTTATAAATCAGACAAGGCAGCAAACCAAGTATTGCTTAGGGCTTGCCTCACAGAGTTCTAAGAAGGGTAATAATGGCAGTCATTACAATAGTGGGCTTGATGAAGAGGAAACGATTGAGAAAATGCGTAAAGAGATTGAGTCTAGTCAGGAAAATGCGTTAAGTTTGTGTACCGAGAAGGTCTTATTGGCCCGACAGGCTTATGATCTTGTAAGTGCTTTCTTTTGCTATTTAAGTTTTTTTTTTTTTTTTTTTGCTAGCATGTGTATGCAATGTGTAAGAATAGAGCGTTAGTTCACTCAAAATCTTGAAATGGAACTTTGTTGCTTAAAAAGTTGAATATAGCTCCTTTGGTTGTTTTAGCCTAATGTATTGTGATGGTAATTACACTATGTTTACTCCGGTTATAGATAGACAGTCACGTAAAACGACTTGATGAAGATCTAAATAACTTCGCAGAAGATTTAAAGCAAGGTATGTGATATCAACCCAGGAGCTTTCTAATTAATACTGTCATCTTAAGGGGATTGACTAGAATTATGTCTTTATTATCTGATCGCTTTTCTCACTAACTAGTCCAAGAATCATGTTAAAACATGGGTCAGTTGAATGATTGAGATTAATCGGTTGGTAATTGATTGAGCACGCCATGATAGGACAGAATGTTGAGCTAATTTATATTCTCCTTTTCTTTACTAAAAGGTTTGATGAGAAGCATATGAGGTAGGGAGTTATGTTTCAAAATTATTGTCTTGTGTGAGAGGACAGGGGTTCTACGCCTTGTTGGACGCAAGAGTAAATCTCTTGTGGGTGTTCGTCTTGTTTTGTCAATAAAAAGGTCACATTTGCTTGTATCTCTTGTAAAACTTCCTCTAGGACAACCTCCCTAAGTGTTAGCAAAAACATGCTTTCCACCTGTATAAACATCAGTCAGTGCACAACGATTAGTGTTAAGCTTCAGAGAAACAGAAATTATCATCTCCCATCTTGTCAAATCATAAGTGGCCTTATTTTCATTTTCCTCTAGTGGTCATATGCGAAACTTTTAACTGATGCTTTGCATGAAGTAGTTAAAGTTGTTTTTTAATGGTGTCCACTATGTTTATCGTATATTTATTCTTTCGTTACACTTCTCTGTCAGAGGGAAAAATTCCACAAGACGAGCCCTCTGTTCTTCCGCCGCTACCTATAGTTCCTAAACAGGAAAAGCGTAAGTCCTTCTATAGCACACCTCAGTCCAAGAAGATTGATTACAGAGATAGAGAGTGGGATCGTGACAGGGATTTTGAGCTCATGCCTCCTCCTGGAAGCAATCGGAAAGACCTCACCCCTATTGACGAGCAGCCAATTGATCCTAACGAACCAACATACTGTGTCTGCCATCAGGTCTTGAATACATAAAATATGTGGGTTGTTTGATCCTGTTTTGATCTTTGGTTAACACCTTTGTTAATGTTTTTTCAGGTGTCTTTTGGAGACATGATTGCCTGTGACAATGAGAATGTGAGTCCTGTTCTGCTAGTATCTTATTTTCTATCTTTAAGTGTTTAACCATTTCTTTTAACCATAACCATGTGATCGTTTCTTGTTTGGACAGTGCCAAGGAGGTGAATGGTTTCACTATACATGTGTTGGCCTGACGCCTGAGACCAGATTCAAAGGGAAATGGTATTGCCCCACCTGCAGGCTCCTACCACAGTCGCATTAATATCATTTGTGCCTGTTAAAAAGGTATTGCTTTAATATTAGCATCAATCATCAGAACAAAGGTCTACTCCTGCAATTTCCATGCATGTGTAGCTAATATAAGACATACATATGTATAGAGATTTGCAAGAAGTTACGATATAATTCTCATTGGTGCCAATGGTATCCTCTTTAGCACCTGTGGTTCATGACCAATCTCATCTTTGTTGCTACTAAAAACATGTAGTAAATGCAAGTAGAAGTAAACTTTTAGAATGAGAAAACATGATGTTTTTTTGTACACCTCGGGTTAATTCTTGGAGCTTATATTTTTCTGTACATGATTATAGTTTGGGCTGTTGATGCGCCTTTGAAATTTGATCAAATGACTTGTTTTGTTTACCCCAAAAGGTAGTTTAAAATCACAGTGACTCCTACGAGATGTCTAACTTCAATCTTTAACCATCCTATATAGTAAAGATTAAGTAGACGACAACAAAAAAAAATATATATATATATAGTAAAGATAAAGTAGTATAATAGCCTCAAAATTCAAAATGACATTTATTTTGTTCACGGATATTCACACAGTCTCAACTCTCAGTATAATTTGAAAATACAGATCACTAGATCTAGAGAGAGAGAATGGGACCCAATTGCAACCAATAAAGAGCGGTGAGATTTTCGAGTCAAGAAATTTGAATTTTCAATCAATCTACGATCTATTTTTTTCGTTTCTCAAACACGAGAAAATATAATTGTTAAATAAATAAATAAAGAGATACATATTACAGATGGCGACAAATAACATTGAAAAAGACAAGACACAGAGCTTCAACAAAATAAAGAAGCGGACAAACAAAGAAAAACCTAAAAAACCCCAAAACATATTTTGAAAAATAGGTTATCTGTTGAACCGCGGGATTTTTCTCTGTGTAGATTTCGCAGTGTCCGCCGAACTCTCATACTTTTGATTTGTTTTCAATCTGAGGTTTTATTTTGCTTTTACGTCGATTTCTTTTGCTTTTGGATTCTCAGAAATTCCTCCAAAGGTTTCCGGTCGAAGCCAAGAAGTAGCTCAGGTAGAAGAAACAGGTACGGATCTGTTTCCGAGATTCATCTTCTCTAATGTTTGCTATTTTCTCTGGAAGTTGTCTGATTTCCCAATTTGCTGTCTGTGTCCGAGGTTCACGGTTCTATGGTCCTTTTGTTTATTTTTTTTTCCTTTGGGCGGAAAGTGATGAGATTTGAAAATGTTGGTTAAAAGTTTGTTTGTTTATGACTTAAAAGGGCAATCTTATGTTGTTGGTTTGATTTTTTTCTTGTTTGGTACAGTTGGAGTAATGGGGGTTGTCTTGAATTTTTGTTCTTTTCTCTTGAAGTTGTCTGATTTTGAATTTAGTTGTCTGGTTCTCATATTCCTTGTATATGGTCTTTAATCTGGTCTGACTCGAGTATGGAAGGATGAGATTTGAAAAATGTTAGCTAAAGTTTATGAATTTTAAAGAATAAGTCTGATGTTGTTGGGGTGATTTTGTCTTTTCTGGTGCAGTTGGTTGGAGTAATGGGTTTGAATCTGAATCCAGTTTTGCGACAAGAATTGGCTAATCTTGACAAAGACACAGAGAGTCGTAAATCAGCAATGAAAGCTCTTAAGTCTTATGTGAAGGACTTGGATTCAAAGGCCATTCCTGGTTTTCTAGCACAAGTCTTTGAGACTAAAGAAACTAACTCTTTGTCTGGTGAATACACCATTTCGCTTTATGAGATACTTGCTCGGGTTCATGGACCCAACATTGTTCCCCAGATTGATACAATCATGTCCACCATTGTCAAGACTTTGGCTTCAAGTGCTGGCTCTTTCCCTCTTCAACAAGCTTGTTCTAAAGTTATTCCGGCAATTGCTCGATACGGGATTGATCCGACAACCAAAGAAGATAAGAAACAACTTATAATCCACTCCTTGTGTAAGCCTCTTACGGATTCTCTGTTGGGTTCTCAGGAGAGCCTCACTTCAGGGTCTGCTCTATGTCTTAAGGCTCTTGTGGATTGTGACAACTGGCGATTTGCTTCGGACGAGATGGTGAACAGGGTTTGCCAAAACGTTGTAGTTGCATTGGACTCAAACTCCAACCAAACACATGTTCAGATGGGTCTGGTTATGTCACTTACCAAACATAATCCTTTGATCGTTGAAGCCTATGCAAGGTTGTTGATACACACAGGATTACGAATTCTGAGTTTCGGGGTTTCTGAAGGAAACTCACAGAAGCGGTTATCAGCAGTCCAAATGTTGAACTTCCTAATGAAGTGCTTGGACCCGAGAAGCATATACTCCGAAGTTGAGTTGATAATCAAAGAAATGGAGAGGTGCCAATCTGACCAAATGGCTTACGTCAGAGGAGCTGCTTATGAAGCAATGATGACTTCAAAAAGAATAGCTGGAGAGCTCGAGTCCAAGATGGACAAGGGTTGTCGTTCTGTTACCGGTTCGAACTTCGGTCGGAGACACTGTCCATCCAATGCCAACGGTCATTTTCCTGATGACTCCTTATCACCTGAATCACAGACTTTAGGTTCGTTCAGTGGATATGATTCTCCGGTTGTGTCCTCGCCTATTTCTCATACTTCTTGTAACTCTGAAAATGATCGGCGGAGTGTGAATCGCAAGCTTTGGAGGCCTGATCAGAATGGAGGCGGGGTTGATATCTCTTTGAAGGATGGTCTTTTCTCCGGTGTAACTAAAGGAACCACCACTGTCTCTGATTCACCTCTTGTACCGTATGATACTTGTGAAAATGGAGATGAATTTGAAGGGTTTCTAATGCAAAGTTTGAGAAACAACCAGCTGCAATACACCAATCCTAGTCCTCAGGTCAGCATCAATCCATATTTGTTATATGATTGGTAGTTTCGGTTGTGTTAAACATTTCTGTCTTTTTTGATGGACAGAGACAGCTTCTACGACGCATCAATGTTGAAGATTTCAACATCTTCACCACTCCAAGGAAGCTCATCAGTTCTCTTCAAAATTTTGATGATGTTGACTTAGATCATTCAGACATCCAAAGTCCAACATTGGGAAGCGGGACCAGAGAGAAAACCATAGAATCTCGCAAGACTCCTAAACTCAGAAGGCGATTTCCAACCATGGCAGAAACAATGTCATCAACTGTCACATTTAGTGAAGACACACCTCAAACTCATATGATAACAGGTAGTAAAAAGAATATGAGCTATGCCAAATTCGTTATTGCCACATCTTTTGTTGTTGTGGCTCTCTTTACAACCGTGGTCTTTATGGTGAATCAAGATGATGATGTTGGTTACTACACTGTTCCTACATGATTTACCTCTGTTTACTTTAATCCTAGTGTAGTTTACTTATCAACGTGTTGGTTGTTTGTTATCAACTTGTTCTCATTTTGTTTTGTATGAAAATCTGTTGAGTTAAACGATGTTTGTATAAATGTGGCAAGATATTAGTAAAGGAGAAGACCAACTTGAAAGTAAACGATCTTCAAGCAACTTGATAGGAAGATCACAAACATCATCTTAGCTAGACTCACTCGTAAGAGGTTTAGCAAACTGATGCAGTTATGGTTATCATGATCAGCACTGCTTGTGTTTTTTACTCGTAATTTGATTCCTTGTTTTTATTATGTTTTACCAAGGAATCAGAAGCCATAGGCTTTCTTGTGAAAGCCAAACTTTTCATTTATATGATAATATTAACAGTAACAGCAAAAAAAAAAAAAAAAAAAAAAATGATATCATCATTTATCCTATAAAGCACAAGTCACTTGATCAATCATGTTTTGACATGTGGCAATTTTATCCAAAAATAAATAATAATTATGTGAAACAATAAATCTATTGGTCGATAAAAAAATTAAAGTGAAAGTTTAGAGGATTAAAGCATAATTGTTAAACTTCCCACGAGCACATTATCACTCTAAAAAGAAAATCAAAAATAAATCTTTTATCCTATAAAACACAAGTCACCTGTCCAATAAGATGAAGCCACATCAAAAACAAAATTATTTTGTTTTCAAAAATCAAATTTTTTTTCAAATGATCGTGTAGAGAAGAGAAAAGGAAAAAAAGAAAAAAAAACTTACTGATGTGTGAAATAGGTTTTATCGGTAAATTAAACGGCTCCATCCACGACTTCCACTTCCTTCTCATCATATATATCTATTGAAAAAAAATGTACGAGAGGATAAAAAAACATTAGATATTTTGAAATTGACCTCCTTCTTCCCTACGATCTATAATTCTACGATTCCTAAGAATGGAACAAAATGAATTTCCAAAATTGATGTGTATGTTGATATTCACGGACATGGGCAACAAAGCCAAAAGTAAGTATTGCTGTCTAGATCGAGATTGATTGTTTTTTGTCTTTGTCTTTCTATTTACAATTTCTGTTTTCAGATTTCACAAGTTTGGCTCTTAGTTTGTTCATCGTGGTTTTGTATATTCATCAAATTCTGAGTTTCATAATAGTTTATGTGTTCAAAATTTTGAATTGACATGTGGATTTATAGGTTCAGATTAAAAAAATCAAATCTCCAGTTATGCCACTTGAGATTTTACACAGCTTTCCTTCAAAATAAGTCTGGAAGCAGAACCATGTGAAATCAGCGTTGGATTGTCCTTACAATTCTATTTTTTTTTCTATCGGTATATCTCTCTGTTTTCTTTGTATTTTATTTCATCCAAAACATTTCATCAATTTTACCCAAAAAAAAAACATTTCGTCAACTTCTCTTTCTCCTACAAGAAAGAAGTTTCTAACGTGAGACAGATATTTTTCTCTATAGTTAGTATCAGATTGTGTGAAAATGATGTTTAAGTGAACTGACCATTTCTCAATTTTGTATTAGTTTAGGAGATGTCGAATGAAGAAAAGAGAATAGACCCAAAAAAAAAAAAAAAAATCAAGGCTAAGAACGTAAGTTTCAATCTTTAGTTACTCTCTCTCTTTGTTTTTTTTTCTGTTTTGTTTATTATGTTAATTTTTCATAAAGGATTCAATCCTTTTTTTTCTTGCAGATTGCGATATCTATTGCAGCAGAGGCGAATACATATCAGATGGTTAAGCCATATCGGGACTTCCATATACAGAGACTAGAAAAGAAGCAGAGCGCGCGAGTTGCAGGCTTGATTGGAGAAAGAGCTTGATAGAACTAAAAGGTCTTTTTAATTCTGGACACGTTCTGATTTTCTGTTGGCAGTCATTTGAGTTGAAAATATGTTTATTTACTATTAACAGTTTGTATATATGAATGGTAAGGGAATCGCTATTAAACTCAAGGATCAAAATTAAGATAGATGATTTTTTTTTGCTGAATGGTAACTTCTTTCTTATGTTCGTTGTGGTTTTTGATATCTGTTTGTTGTTGCAGAGATCAAAACACATTCAAAACTTCTTTTGTTGTTGTTGGTTCAAAGATATACGGTTTGGATGGTGTTTACAGTTTTGGTGTGACTTCGAATGTGTTAGCCATTGATTGTACGTACGTCTCATACGGTACAGCCCGTCTCCCTCATTCCTAGGCCTATTGGTGATACAATCCCACCCTCATCGACAAAATCTACGTAATCGGAGAGTGTTTAGTCATCGGAGGATAAAGAAGGTCATGGTGTTTAATACAGAGAGAAAAATGTGAGAGCTTGAGGCTGATGACTAAGCCAGCCATGAAGATAGGTCAAACGTAGTCTGGTTGTGTGGTGGTGGAGGGTAAAATTTACATAAGAGATCCAACGAATAACTTTGTTTAAGGTCTAAAGGTAGAAGATGTGAAATGGATGAGATTCTAAATTCTAAGAAGTGGGAGTATGCATATGTTGTTGACGATATTTTGTATAACTACTACTCCATGATTCTTAAGAACAGATTAAAAGCGTATAGTTGATAAAAGCACAAGTGTTGGGAGTCGTAAAAGGAGTGGAACTTTCACTTATGGTTTTTTGGTGATGCTAGCTGGTATTATTGTTTGATGCACAAACTTTCGCTTTTAAAACATGGGTAGATGCATCATCACGTATTAAGGCTTTTGTTTATGCAACAGGTTTTTTCTCCTCCAATTTTTGTGATGATGCGATGATTTTTTTAGAGACCAATATTTATTTTTTTATTTGTTTAGGTATTTCTTAGACAGTAATAACATTTTAAATATAATTAGTTGTTAAAAATCAAACATTTTTAAGTTAGAAAAATAATTTCCCGTACGTTCCGACCAAAAAAATAATTTCCCGTACTACGTACGGGTCTAATACTAGTTAGAGGATAATTCGCCTCCATAATCCCACGATCTCTTCTATTCAAACTATTGACAGCCACGTCGTCAAAGCTATATATACGTATCTCATTGATCATCTTTATGTTGTAGATGTTAGTTTTATTTTTAAAAGTTGAGGCTAAACTCATTTAGGAGTAAGGCATGCTTCGTAAGAGAACAGCATATAATAAATTCCAAAATTTTGTTATTAACGCCGACAATCTCTGATGAGTTCATCATATAAGGCATATAGCCTCTGGTATGTTACGTATCTTTTATACCTCTAATCAACACTGCATTGATACCAAAATAAAGCAAAAGGGAGATCTTTCTTTGCCACTTTCCTCTATGTTGAACCGGAACGAAGCAAAAGAATCCAGGTTTGGACTCTCCTCCAAGATTATGCCCAAAACATATCTGGTCCCTGGTTCATTACGGGTGACTTTAATGATATTATCTGTAATGAGGAGAAAGTTGGAGGCCCGGTGAGATCTGAGGGATCTTTCTCAGATCTGCGGACCTTCATGTCCACCTGGGACCTTTACGACCTAAAACATTCTGGCAATTTCCTCTCCTGGAGGGATAGAAGGTATTCCCACTTGGTAAGATGTAAACTAGACAAAGCGATGGCAAATAGCGAATGTGGTCATGGCATATCCATCTGGTAGAAGCGAATACCTGCGTTTCGAGGGTTCTGATCATCGCTCCCTGGTAACATCTTTTGATCTTGTTATGAGAAAACATAAGAGCCTATTCAGGCATGACCAAAGATTCAAAGACAATCCTGAAGTTACCAATCTAGTGGCTCAAGCCTGGAACTCCAACCCAACAACATCCATAGACCAACGTCTGCATCTATGTCGGCTCGCCATAATACAATGGAACAAAGAACATATGCTAAATAGCCAATAGAAGAGCCCAAAACAACATCTCTGTTATAAAGTCCACCACTGGAGAAAAAGTGTATGAAGAAAAAGACATTGTTAGAGCAATTTCTGAATATTTTCAAGAGATTTTTACCTCACAAGAAGGTGAAAGGATCAATGTCGTGAATGAGGCTCTCTCCCCATGTATTACTCAGGAGATGAATGAAAAACTGATTAGCATGCCATCCACCACTACGGCCCAAAAGGTTTCAGACTATAGACCGATTGCACTCTGCTCAGTTTACTATAAAATCATTGCAAAACTACTCGGAAAGCGACTACAACCTGTACTAGACTCCTTTATCTCAGAGAAACAAACCGCTTTCATGCCTCAACGTGCCATCTCCGATAATGTCTTGATAACGCATGAAGCCCTCAATTACTTGAAGACCTCGGGAGCAAAAAAGAGATGCTTCATGGCAGTTAAAACAGATATGAGCAAGGCATATGATAGATTAGAGTGGGATTTCATAAGAGCTGTACTTGAAAGGATGGGATTTCATCAAACCTGGATCCATTGGATCATGCAATGCGTTTCCACGGTCTCATACTCTTTCCTTCTAAATGGTCAAGCAAAATGATTAGTTTTACCTCAACGTGGTATCCAACAAGGCAATCCTCTGTCCCCATACATTTTTATTATTTGTAGCGAAGTGCTTTCCAGACTCTGTTTGAAAGCATAGGCACAAGGTAGCCTACCAGGTTTAAGGGTGGCCAAAGGTAGTCCAAGAGTAAATCACCTTATCTTTGCCAATGATACCATGTTCTTCATCCGATCTGATCAACACAGTTGCTCAAAGCTTCACAGTATTCTACAGAATTATGAAAGCGCATCGAGTCATAAAATCAACCAAGCAAAATCCTCACTTACTTTTTCTACTAAAACGCCCCCAGAGATAAAAGAACAAGCTAAAAGGATACTTGGAATACAAAAATAGGGAGGGCAAGGTAAATATCTTGGCTTACCTGAGTTGTTTGGTAGGAAAAAGAAGGACCTATTCGCCTCCATAGTGGATCGTATAAAACAAAAAGCTCTCAGTTGGTCCTCAAGAGTCCTATCCACTGCAGGGAAGCTCACCATGCTAAAATCGGTCCTTACTACCATGCCAACCTACACCATGTCCTGCTTTCATCTCCCCGCCTCCCTGTGCAAACATATCAAATTCGCGCTTACTCGCTTCTGGTGGGATGCAAACACTGAAAATAAAAATTTGTCCTGGATATCGTGGAAGAGAATCACCAAACCTCTAAAAGTTAGCGGTTTAGGCCTGAGATATTTACAGCTCTTCAATAAAGCACTACTAGCAAAAATCTGTTGGAGACTAATCACGAAACCTAATTGCCTCCTTGCAAAAGTCTCCTGGGGAAGTATTGCAAGTCGACTCCTTTACTGGATTGAACCATACAAAACTCTGCATCCCACGGTTGGCGAAGTATCTGTATGGGCAAAGACCTCCTCAAATCAAATCTGAGGATGTTAGTAGGCTCGAGATCATCAATTCCCCTCTGGAGAACTCCATGGCTCTCAACCTCTTCTCCACAAGCACCAATTGGACCACCAACGGAAGCTACACATAATCTCAGAGTTGCGGATCTCCTTCTCCCAGATTCCCGAGACTGGAACCTTGACCTGATCGGACTCATCCTCCCTAACTATGAAAAGGAGATACTAAAACTTCAACCTAATGCCAAAGGAGCTCCTGATAGTTGGGCATGGATACCTATCAACGATGGCGTCTACTCTGCTAAATTAGGGTACTTTGAAGCGTCAAAGCTTGCGGAAGATCCGAATAATGATACTCCCCCCCATCCCACTACCCATAATCCTTTTAACTGGCACTCTAATATTTGGTCCCTCAAGACATCACAAAAAAACCAAGTTACTATTGTGCAAAGCAGCCCAAAATGCTCTGCCAGTGGGAGAGAATCTTAAATCCTGAAACATCACTGAGGAATCCACCCTGCACCTCTTCTTTCACTGTCCTTATGCCCATCAAATTTGGTCTATGGTCCCGTTCAAAGATTCACTTCTCCCGTTAACCTAACCTCAGTTAAGGAGGGTATCTTCAAGGCTTCCAAACTTATTTGCTTACCACCCTCGGGTATAGGATTGGGACATGTTGCCCCATGGATCTTTTAGACGCTTTGGACTACTCGCAATCGCTTGATCTTCAGCAAAACGCGAATATCGGTGGAGGATGCTTTCCTTACAGCCGTTACTAGAGCCAAAGAATGGCAATCGGCTCAGTCCTCCCAACCCAGGTCCAATAAGTCACTGGGATCTACATCTCAATCACACCAACCACCCACCTCCCTGATCTGCTACACAGATGCCTCCTGGAAGGATAATGAAAATGCGGGATTCGGGTGGGTAAAAAAGGACCAATTCGGACTCACCGTTTCGCAGGGATCTGCGTCCATGACCGATGTAGGTTTCCCGTTGATGTCTTAAGCGCTGACAACTCTTACTGTAATGGGAGTTGCAATTGAATCAAACATCACCAACGTCATCTTCGCTTATGACTCGCAACTGCTGGTCCAAGCTCTTTGCCAGAAGATCTCTCAAAATGAGCTTCACGGGACTCTACACGATGTCCTAGCCCTCTCCACTACCTTTATTTCTTGCTCCTTTATATTTAGCCCTCGTAACCAAAATCGTCAAAGCTGATTCTCCTCCTTATTTGTACTGAACACTAAGTTTTAATTACCTCTTTGTCCAAAAAAAAAATTAGTCATTTAATTAAAGATTTTGTTTGGTCACTTCTACCAATTCCTCTCTACGCAAAGCCATCATCTTGTAAAAAATTCTGTATCGAAAAAGAAAATCTTTTTAGTCATGAAAAAAAGGCCTGCGACGCGTTTTTGGACCGTATCTAATCACATCTCCTCACAATGGGGGAGAAAGAAAGAAACCCTCGTAATAATAATAATCTCTACCCCCACAGAAGCAAAACCCTTTGCTTTCGTTTCGTTTAGCCAACAACATATTATTCCCCAAAACTAGCTAAAACCCCCGCAGCCATTGGTTTCTCCTTCAACGCACAAGCACAAGCACAACCATCAACCATGGCGGTCGATCAACAAACTCAGATTCAACTGTCCTTCATCCTCGGCCCCGATTCTTCCCACTTCGAAACCCTAATTTCTCACCTCATGTCTTCTTCAAACGAACAGCGCTCCCACGCCGAGTCTCTCTTCAATCTCTGCAAACAAACACAACCCGACTCGCTCGCTTTGAAGCTCGTTCAATCTCTCAACTCATCTCCCAGTCTCGACCTTCGTGCTATGTCCGCTGTTTTGCTTCGGAAACAACTCACCCGTTCTGGAGACGGCGACGACGATTCCACTTTTATCTACCCTCGCATTGCTGAATCCACTCGTTTGACTCTCAAGTCTCTTCTCCTCGCGTCTCTGCAGCAGGAGAGTGCTAAATCTATAGCTAAGAAGGTTTGCGATACTATCTCTGAACTTGCGTCTGCGATTTTACCGGAGAATGGATGGCCCGAGTTACTTCCCTTCATGTTCCAGTGCGTTGTTGCTTCTTCGGATAACCCGAATCTCCAGGAGTACGCTTTGTTGATTTTCTCTAGATTGGCTCAGTACATTGGTGAAACGTTGGTTCCTCACCTGACTACTCTACATTCTGTGTTTTCTCAGTCTTTAAGAAACTCCACATCTGCTGATGTTAGAATCGCGGCTTTGGGTGCTGCCATTAATTTTATCCAGTGTTTGTCAGAGCCTTCCGATAGGGATATTTTTCAAGATTTGTTGCCGTTGATGATGCAGACTTTGACTGAGGCATTGAATTCTGGGCAAGAAGCTACAGCACAGGAAGCCCTGGAGCTTCTCATTGAATTGGCTGGTACCGAACCGAGGTTTCTGAGGAGACAGCTTCTCGAAGTTGTTGGTTCAATGCTTCAGATTGCCGAAGCCGAGAGTTTAGAAGAAGGAACTAGGCACTTGGCTATAGAATTTGTCATTACATTGGCTGAGGCACGAGAAAGAGCTCCCGGCATGATTAGGAAATTGCCACACTTCATTAGCAAACTCTTTAGCGTGTTGATGCACATGCTTTTGGACATTGAGGATGACCCGGCATGGCACACTGCCGAGAATGAGGATGAAGATGCTGGCGAGACCACTAATTATGGGTTTGGACAAGAATGTCTGGACAGGCTTGCTATATCTTTGGGTGGGAATACTATTCTTCCTGTTGCCTCTCAAGTTTTCTCTGCTTTCTTCGCTGCTTCTGAGTGGCAGAAGCACCATGCTGCTCTCATTGCTCTTGCCCAAATTGCTGAAGGTTGCTCAAAGGTGAGGGTTGTTTCTCTTCTGGTTTAAATGTCTACGTTATTCAAAATGACTTTGGTGGTATACTATCCTGTAAAGTAGTCATTGTTGATTTTGGTTAAATTTCTTCAGGAGAGAATGTAGAACTAGTAGATTTAGTAACAAAATTGTTTTATCCTCTACTACCTTCCACTTCCACATGTGTCAAATGAGAATATATCTCTTATATCTAGCCTTTCCCTTTTATTTTATGGTAATTGGCAAAATGTTCCTGTTTATTCTCTTCTATATTTTTCTTATATGTAAATGTCACCGTCGTACTTTTTCTTGTACTTTTAACGAGTTCATTGTTGATTGACAAACTATATTTATACCTGACTGGTGGTTATCATTTCTCTCATATGTAGAAAACGACTTTCTTCTCTGACATTATCTTGGTATCGGTGTAGGTTATGATAAGAAACCTGGAACAGGTGGTTTCTATGGTTCTGAACTCTTTTCAGCATCCCCATCCTCGTGTCCGATGGGCAGCAATTAATGCAATTGGACAATTGTCTACAGATGTAGGACCTGAGTTACAAACTAAATATAATCAGTCTGTTCTGCCTGCGCTTGTTGGAGCCATGGATGACTTTCAGAACCCTCGAGTCCAGGTTGGTTTTGTAAATTGCTGCTTTGGCCATTCTGTGAGCGAAAATGTGACTCATCACAATGTATTGTCTCTGGTTAACAAACGCTAATACCTAGATTTTCAAAATATGCAGCAGCGATGTATTGTGCTCATGTAAACCTAGTTGTCTTTTAGGCATTTAATAGGGCTTTTAGTTGTTGAAATGTCTCACTTAATCTCATACCAGTGTCCCAAACTTAGAAGTAAAAGCAAAGAGAATCATTACAAAATGTATCCTGCACTGAAAGTTTAAGATTCTTATTGACCTGCTTTCTTTCTATCTTGCTCAGTTGTCTTTTATCTTGCTCATCATTTAAACTTATTACCAAGACTGAGAAGTAGAAGCTGATAAATTTTGTTTTAAAAAATTGAAAGTAGGATATTCTCATTGATTTTCATTTTTCATCGTGCTTATGAAGAGATGTTCTTATCCTTTAGTTTGAGTTTCTGTAATGAGGTATCCCTTTCGTGGTACAGGCCCATGCTGCTTCCGCTGTTCTTAACTTCAGTGAGAATTGCACCCCAGAAATTTTAACCCCTTATTTGGATGGAGTTATTCGCAAGCTTCTTGTACTGCTTCAGGTACGCGTCATAAATGCTCATATGATTCATGTGTTTCTTTGTCGTTGATGAAATTCCTTGAACAGAATTGCTAATTTTTATTTGTCTAGAATAAATACTACTTTTTGGAAGTTAGTAAATATGCGAAACCTAACAAAGGGGTCACGCTGGTAGACTAGTGCAAAAGGGTTAGTGCTTGTTGGAGTTTGTTTTAGCCTTGCCAAGATTCCTTCTTACATTTCTGAAGACTGTCAACTCTCTCACATTTTTCACGTCAAGTCTATTTTTACATACTTGAGTATTACATTTGTCATTGAAGTGTTTTGGATACCTAATAATCATCAAACTAGTATATTTGTTATCCAATTTCATCATTGGGAAATCATCTCACAGTTTCAAAGTGCAGATCTTTACTAGTTGAGGGTTTGTAGGTAACTTTCTTACCTTATATCTGGGTATAATGCAGAATCAAAAACAAATGGTGCAAGAGGGTGCTTTGACTGCTTTGGCGTCAGTTGCTGATTCTTCACAGGTGTTTATATGCTCCTCCCTAAAGGGGTTTTTTTATAGTATAATTTGATGGTCACTGATCTAACTTGTTTTTTAACAGGAACTATTCCAAAAGTACTATGATGCTGTTATGCCTTACTTGAAAGCTATTTTGGTCAATGCAAATGATAAAGCTAATCGTATGCTTCGCGCTAAGTCAATGGAGTGCATTAGTTTGGTTGGAATGGCTGTTGGAAAGGAAAAATTTAAGGACGATGCAAAGCAGGTAAAAATATGGATGTTTCATATTCTTTTAAATCCTTGTGCCAAATGGTGATTTAGATCTCTACTTCCACTACTTGGATAAATACAATTAATTTTCATTTAAGGAAAGTCCTTTTCGTGTCTTCCTAATTCAATCCTATCTTATTAGTACCGGAAGTAATTACCGAATCAAACAGTAGCCTTAAAGTTGATTTTTTGTGGAAAGGTCATGGACGTGCTGATATCCTTACAAGGTTCGCAATTGGAAGCGGACGATCCAACAACAAGCTACATGTTACAGGCAAGTTTCAGAACTTCAAACCTGAATTAAAGATTTAATGTCTTTTTGGTTGTTCATCCATTAGAAGCTTAGCGGGAACGTAAATTGAAATTTCTTCTGATTGATCTAATTAATACATATGCAGGCTTGGGCTAGACTCTGCAAATGCCTTGGACAAGATTTTATTCCTTACATGACTGTTGTTATGCCCCCTTTGCTTCTATCAGCCCAGCTCAAGCCAGATGTTATCATTTCATCTGCAGATTCAGATGCAGATATTGATGACGACGATGATAGGTATGACATGAAATATTTTCCTATTGTATACCTCAAGAATATGTATATATTGTGGAAGACGTTGCAGAAGTATAATTTTTAATTTCAAAGTTATAAGTACCCACTCTATCCATTTAACTGACAGACCTGCTAACCAATTATCAGTTCATTAGCTTTTCGTTTTATTTTCCCTCTTTATCCTTGCTGGGACTTTCCTAGTTTCCTTTTTTTTTGCATTCTACCTTTTTCCCATGTTTCGTTGCCCATTTTAGATTAAATGTCAACGTTTGGTAAATGGAACTTGATTTGGTATGCAAGCAACCTTTCGATTGGATTCACATTTTCAGTTAATGAATTTTACTCGAGTTGGATCGCTGTTTGTGGTATTCACTTTGATGTGGTTTTATTTGCTATTTCAGCATTGAGACCATCACTCTTGGTGACAAGAGGATAGGGATCAAAACTAGTGTGTTAGAGGAGAAAGCTACTGCCTGTAACATGCTGTGTTGCTATGCTGATGAGCTAAAAGAAGGGTTTTTCCCTTGGATTGATCAGGTATGGCCCTTGTACTCTGCTAACTTTCAGAGTACGGAGTTTCATTGGCTTCCATGGTTCTTATACTGTTTTGGAAAAACAGGTTGCTCCTATTTTAGTTCCTCTTCTCAAGTTTTATTTCCATGAAGAAGTTAGGAAGGCTGCAGTATCAGGTGTGATTCTCGAGCATCTTTGTTGTCTATGTTTTCTTGGGTTTCAGTTATCCTTCTCTGTGTTTCTACAATGAGGGCTTCAGTCACATTATCGAATTTTGTGGCGGCTAGGTATGCCGGAGTTGTTACGCTCAGCCAAACTTGCTGTGGAGAAAGGGAAATCTCAGGGTCGTAATGAATCCTATATAAAGCACTTGAGCGATTATATAATACCAGCATTGTTGGAGGCTTTGCACAAGGTTAAATTGGCTTTACATAATGTGCTTTGGCCTAAAGAATGATGTCTTCGCTTTTATTTTTATATGAAGAATAACCTATTTATTATACTTGTTCATTTTTCTTCAACTTAACCAAAGGAGCCTGAAGTGGAGATTTGCGCAAGCATGCTGGAGTCATTAAACGAGTGTGTACAGGCTTGTAGTTTCTGACCCTGTCTTTTTGCATTAGCAATTAGCTCAATTAGGACTTCCAACATATGCCAGGGGATTATTGTATAGAGGGTGGAAATGAATAACAGCTTTGCTTTCTTTTTCTAAGGGGCCAAATGTATTCCAAATACAGAATATTCATTGCCCTCTTCTCTTTTTTTCTTCACCCAATTGATAGAATCTTGGAAAGTAATTTTTTTCCATTGTATGGTAGCTTGTTTTAGAAAATAATATAACCTACGTAATTTTTTCAGATTTCTGGACCCATTCTAGATGAAAGCCAGGTGAGGGGCATTGTAGATGAGACTAAGGAGGCAATAACAGCTAGTTCAACCAGACGGACAGAGAGAGAAGAGAGAACTAGGGCGGAGGACTTTGATGCAGAAGAAAGCGAGATCCTTAAAGAAGAAAATGAACAAGAAGAAGAAGTTTTTGATCAGGTATGATCCTTATTGTTTGTGTTAGGCATCAGTTCTAACAGATGATTCCAGGATATATTGATTTAACTCTGTCTCCCTTTTCGTGAAGATTGGTGATTTACTGGGTACGTTAATCAAAACATTCAAGACCTCTTTCCTGCCCATGTTTGATGAGCTTTCATCTTACATAACTCCCATGTTGGTAAGTTTTTTTCTTTAGGCTCTCTAGACTTTCTATCTCTAAATGTTTGTGGGACAGTTTTTTTTTTTATCAAAAGATATTAACCGAAGAACGAGTGCTATAATTTGTTCACCAAATGTGATAGTGAATTTGTATGATTTGTTCTATGCAGGGTAGTGATAGGACGACAGAGGAGAGAAGAATAGCTATTTGTATATTTGATGATGTTGCTGAGCATTGTCGTGAAGCAGCTCTTAAGTATGTTATTCTATTATCTTTTTCCCTGATCTTCTCTGACTATTAGATGTTTCAGCAACTATCTGATATATGTATGCTATGCAGATACTATGATACATTCGTTCCTTTTCTTTTGGAAGCATGCAATGACGAGAATGCTGATGTTCGGCAGGTATGTCCTACAGTAATCTTCTTCAGTTTAACAGAGTTCGGGATCATTTAGCTTCTTTTTTTCTCAATTCAGGCTGCTGTGTATGGAATTGGAATTTGTGCTGAGTTCGGCGGTTCTGTTTTCAGACCTC